>NC_056728.1:1345058227-1345200727 GCF_019279795.1 Protopterus annectens
CCCTCATATAGCCCAGCAGAGGAGGAACTGATTACAGCCACCTTGGTTCAACACTACGCCCTGCTGTTCTCAAGCACCAGCCAGGACCAGCATGCGCGGACTGCACTGTGGCAAGATCTTGTCCATAGGGTAAATGACATAGGCATGCATAACCGGACATATGAGCAGGTACTCCATCACTGCAGTGATTTAATTAGACATGTCCGGCAGCATGCATCTGATATCCGTAGACAACAGCTTGCCACAGGTGGTGGGGTAGCCATCCACCCCCCCCTCACCAGAGTGGAGGAGCTGCTCCTGAGCCAGGTGGCTCCTGGCCAACAATAACAACAACAACAACAACAACAACTAACATGTATCATCATGGAAGCCGGAGCCACCCAGCAATTTGACATGGAGCATGCAAGTAACATGGCATAGCTGTACACTACTGTTACCTCTATTGGTAGATCAAGCTTATGTGAGATGTGTACTGTGTAGTTAGAAGATGTGGTGCCTAGTGTTGTGCAATAATAATAATTAGGAATATAATCTGAAGGCCTGTGACTGTCAACCGTTGTACTACTGTAAGATTGCAAACACACAGTAGCAATGCCACAGTTGTTGCCACTGACAAACTGTCTCATATCCTTGTAGGTCCCTCTGATGTGACAGCAAGGCAGCAGACCCATGCTGGTGAGTGTGTTCTACATTTAATATTGCTAATTAAATGTGCATGTCACAGGTGAGGTGTAGGCCATGTACACGTCACATACCTGTGCATAATGCATGCTGTGCATGTTTGCTGTGAGACTATGCATATCTCAGTAACATGAGTAGCTGCCTCAAACACATGCAATACACAGAGCATCCCACACAATTGTGGCAACACTGTAGTGGACATTGGATAGGCAGAGTCAATACACATCCACACAACATACACAACTGTGTCATACGCAGTACACGTTAACATGCTACACATGGCGTATTCAGACACCCACTGTAAGGTCACACTCAAGTATCCCAAATGTCATCCACACAGCACACATAATATACCTGAGGGGTAGAGGCCGCTCATGTGACATTCATGTTAGGCAATGCCCCTTATTGGGCACATTACGAACCCATGTAACAACTGGCTGTGAAATGGTGAATGTAGCCATGGTACTGCAGTTTAGGTACAGCATGCTATGTGCTGGTCTGGCACACATTAGTAGCCTTGAGTGACCACATGATGCTGCTTGATGATGGCTCATGGTACTACACCCCATCCAGTTACAGTGGCCACAGTACTAAACATATCATTAATTCCTATGCACCTCAATGTTGTGTGTGTGCAAACATATACACCTGTACACAATATGCATAGCAATCACCATTTGTACAAATTGACACACATATGTCTTGTAATGCTATTGAGTGCATGGTCACATGACACACATTGTGTATGTGTGATGTTTAATGCTACAGTTGTGTTGTAGCATGCCATGTAATGGCTGGCACTGGCATGTCCACAATATGTCCTACACTCACCATAACCACTGTACAGTGGCTATGTTGAGCAATGGTATTCCATCGGGTATACATGCACCACTCATCCTGTGTGTATACATAGCATGCATGTGCTAAACCTGTGTCCACAATTATCTGCTAAAGACACAGACGCTCTAATCAGAAATGGATATCTATGTGACACACAGATACACATCCAGCCATGGTATGTATACCTGTGAGTGATGGTGCACAGGACATTGCAGAGCTTTTAATACTTACACAGCAATGTCGTGTCCATGTACACATTGCGTTCCAGGGTGAGGCCAATCACTGAACAAAAACACACATGCATCAAAGCCATGTATACTGTTATTAGCAAGGGCTGTCTACATTCACACTGCATGCTGTTGAGCAACACACGTCCTGCATGCTGACACGTTTGATATCAATGTTTGACTTGTGATACTGTACCCCACCATCACACGCTATTGAGTATGTTCTGGATTGCTGGTGGTGTGTGTGTGTGTGTGTGTGTGTGTGTGTGTGTGTGTGTGTGTGTGTGCATGTGTCTGTTTTAGTGAGGAGTGTATTTGTGTGAATGTGTTCATGTGTGCATGTGTGCATGTGTGCATGTGTTCATGTGTGTATGTGTGCATGTGTGCATGTGTTCATGTGTGCATGTGTGCATGTGTGCATGTGTGCATGTGTTCATGTGTGCATGTGTGCATTTGTTCATGTGTTCATGTGTGCATATGTGCATGTGTGCATGTGTTCATGTGTGCATGTGTGCATGTGTGCCGACATCATGTACAGGTCGTAAAGTGTGTTTCCTGTCTTCCTCTCAAAGGTGCTGAGTTTGGGCTGGTTCACTGCAGCAGGGAAACCGATGTCACTGAGCATAATAGTGATAATGGTGATAGGTGTGTTGAGGCACAGGCATGTTTGCCAGGGTCTGTTGTTGGGCCACCAATCAACAGTACACAAGTGTCCACCCCATTCATGCACACAGTCATACTGCCAATACATCCATCACCAATGCCATCGTACAGCTGGCATTGGCCAGGACAGTGTGGTATCTATGGCACATGCATCCCCACACAGCAGCCATACCCAGATGTCTGGAAGGGTACCACATAGGCAGATGTCCAGGGGTTCTTGTCGGAGCACTGCTGCTCATCATGCCACTGGCAGACGTGCCACAGGTCTTACAACCTCACGCATGTTCCAGGCTGTCATGGAGGCACAGGTGTGTATGGAATGGTACACCAGACAGGGACTAAGGGCACAGAGGGCACATAACACTGCCGTAATTGACAGTATCCGTGACCTAGCAGGTGCCATCCATAATTACACTGAGGTCACTGATAGATGTTGGGGTGAGACATTAGATGTCCTCCTCAATGTCATGTCCATGTGTCAGGACAGTGCGGGATGGTTGAGTCGTCGACGTGGATGTATGCCAGCAACATCAGCAGCTGGCAGTCACCGTGGATGACCCTCAAGTCACAGCCGCTCCCGTAGTGCCAGTACCAGCCCCAGCAATGTTGGGGGTGGGCTGTCCATAGACCATCCAAGAAGACCACATGCATGTGGCTCTGGACAGTCCCAACAGGGACTTGGGTCCAGTGTACATCCATCTACCTCTGGGAATAGTACCCAGTCTGGCTTAGTACCTGATAGTGTCAGCAGCACCCCTGCCAGGCACAGGTACCATATCCATGGCCAGAGACGGTGATCTGTAAAGCCTGGCAGGTACAGTCTGTGGCTGTCCCACAAATACCTGTATATGGCAGCCACATGGCGGAACTGTGTGCATGCAGACACACACACACATAAACAAGACACCTAGGGCTAACACATACCCGCACACATTACATCAACATTGGCCCATACCAGTACCCTTGGCCCTCACACACATACACACACACACACACACACACACACACACACACACACACACACACACACACACACACACACATACATGTCGATTGTATGGCTCACTGTAGGCCTCTGGCAAACAAACAACATACCCTGTGCATATGATGAAACCTTTGCCACCTCCTGTCATCTGTAACATCGATGCAGGAACAGGCTACAATGGTGCTGATGCACAGGGTGACTTTATAGCAGTATAGCAATGTTAGCATGTTGTCAGCAGTAGAGTGTAATGATATGCTTGAAGGTGTAGCTGAGCAGGCATGATGCATTTAAGCTATGATTGTCAATGTAGTAATATTTACACCAGGGTTACTTCCAATAGTGTATTGTCCACCCACATGCCACTTGGCTGATGTGTGTAGTATTGGCAGCATGTGTTAGAGAGTGAACAGTATGTGTGGGATGTGTGTGGCACAAATTTGCAGGTGTACATTTGTGAACATGGTGGAGGTGCACTGTCTGCATGTACGTGCATAGTGGACACATGGGCAGGGTGACATGCCCTGTATTACACAGTAACACTCCATAGTTTCTATTGGTGGCCAGTATGCATTGTACCACACACATTTCGGAACTTGACTACACATGTGTGTATGACATGGTTTGACACTGTGCTGTGGGTGATACTGTTGCTATCTGTCATTGTTTTGCATTCTGGTAGTATACATAACTTCAACAGCCTGACCATAACCAATCATTAGATGATGTCTTGACAACTGCCACACAGATGTAGGACACACAGTAACATTTGGATCCTTCAGGTACTATACTATGCCAGTAACCAGTGGTATTCACCTGCACCCATTACTTAGACCACTCTTGTTTGGCATATAGCTCTCTTAGGTACAAGCAATCACAGTAGGGATATGTCCATCCACATCTGGTAATGCATACTGTGGCCTATAATGCATTCTCCAGATGACACACACATCCTCCACAAGGATATCACACAGACAGATCCCTGTTGTCAAACCTATGCTGTAAAGCTATAAGCCAACCAAAGCATAGTCATCCACCTTTATGGAACATAGTATCCCCACAGTACCACATAGGTAGTAGCCACCAACATGAAGAACAGGTACCGATGTGTACATGCAACCAAGTGGTACATCATCTCTCCTTTGATAATCACATTTCCAAAGGTATTTTTAAATCCCTCGGTGGATCACATAAGCAATAAGGGGTCTGCATGCATATCCACAAAGGTTGTTGCACACCTATAATGAATAGCCATCATTGACAGACTTTGCTGCATTTGAACAGGTCTGACATATACATCGGCCATAAACCCTCACTCACACAATTCAATAGAAACCGTAATGAATGTGTGTGACACGGATGACCTAGGCCAGGGATCACTGCAGTGGCTGGCCTTGTCACAAGCATACAGATATGACTTAAGGTCTGGAAAGCAGCAGCACACTCTGGAAAAGATGACAGATGTGTTCTTGGAGAAAGCAGGGTTCCCACACATGCAATAATTGAAGTCACATGTACGTATATGTATTTGCCACACAGCTACCTCACATGTGCAATGCACATACTGTTGTTATATTGTAGTAAAAGCAAAACTCACAATACATTGACCAACAGTGTCACACACACACACTCACAAAGTGCAGGATTCAAACCCCTACCTAACTACTTCATGATACTAGAGGAGTATGCATTAACACGACACACTATACACATTACTGCGAGTTCTCTTTTCCACAGGTGTATTTGTAGGATGGTGCATCATCAGACTTGACCAAGATTAGTATACCACTTTTAAGGTGTTTGAGTACTCTCCAAAAGGATTGCTCATCTCCAAGGAGATCACACATAAACAGACACACACACTTGTCAAGTGCAGGATTCAAAACCCTACCTAACTGGCTTATGATACTATAGGAGTATGCATTTACACCACGTGCTATACACATTTGTGTGAGCTTTTTTTTCCACAGGTATATTTGTAGGATGGTGACATCATCAGACCTGACAAAGATTAGTATACCACTTTTAAGGTGTTTGAGTACTCTCCAAAAAGGTTGCGCTTCTCCAAGGAGATCACACACAAACTTGTCAAGTGCAGGATTCAAACCCCTACCTAACTGGTTTATGACACTACAGGAGTACGCATTTACACAACGAGCTATACACATTGCTGTGAGTTCTCATTTCCACAGGTTTGTTTGTAGGATGGTGACATCATCAGACTTGACCAAGATTAGTATACCATTTTTAAGGTAATTGAGTACTCTCCAAAAAGGTTGCTCCTCTCCAAGGAGATCACACACACACTTATCAAGTGCAAGATTTAAACCCTTACCTAATTGGTTTATGATACTACAGGTGTACACATTTACACGACATGCTATACACATTACTGTGAGCTCTACTTTCCACAGGTATATTTGTAGGATGGTGACATCATCAGACTAGACAAAGTGGATTACATTAGGTGACATTGGGTGGGCTACATAGAAGGAATGTCTAAACACTTTGGCCATGTGATCATCAAAGGAGAGTTTACTATCTAACTGTGTCCCCAAGGCCTTCATGACTTTCTCCGTACAAACTGGAGTACCACCTATGTGGTAATTTGTTTGCACTTTGTTTTAGCCAAAGGGGATGACTATGCATTCTTTGGCATTCTGCTTGGGGCATTGTTTTGACACCAGGTATCTGTCTCTGTAAGCACCTTCTGGAGGATGTGTGTGTCAGCCATAGAGTCGATTATGGACCACAGTTAGCAGTCATCTGCAAACCTGTTCAGCCATACTCCTCCCATGCTTGCCTGTACCTCTGAGCAGTGTCTACTGAACAGGTGGGGTCCCAGGACCAAGACCTGTGGGATGCTATTTGTGACTGGCTTAGAGTCGGACATGGCACCTGTAACTCTGAACATGTGTGTTTGATCTGTGAGCCACTTGGCCAACCATCCTGTGACATAGCTGTTAATGTTCAAGCTGGTAAGTGTGTCCATGATGACAGAGTGGGGAATGGTGTAAAAAGTCCTTAATGAGGTCCAGGTGGGTTGTGTGGACTACTTTCACCTCCATCTATGTCCTTGGTAACTGTTTGAAATAAGTCAACTATGTTTAGGAGGCAGGATCTGCCTTTAACAAGGCGCAGTTGTATAGAGTCCAGTGTCTGGAGGTCCCCAATGTCTCTGTTTATGGGTTCCATGACAATTTGCTCAATAGCTTTGTAGACCAGGCTGAGTAGACATATAGGGCAATGTTTTCCAGGTTCTGTTGTGGCACCCCCTTTGTGGAGCTGGATGACTGTTAGTGTATGCCATTCTTTGGGTACATAGCCTGTGGTAAGATTGAGTCTGGGCAGTGAATGTAGGTGAGGGTGTAGTTCCTTTTGGGCCTAGTGTAAGATGCAGCCTGGGACACCATCCAGTCCCATTGATGCTGTGTTCTTGGCTTTGGAGAGGGCTGTCTTTACCTGCATGTCCATGAAGTCTGGGGCTCTGCATCCTTCTGTGATGGACACAGGCCCTTTTGGGGGAGATGGGGGGAAGTTTATACTGAACTTGTCCCCCAGGATGTGGGCAATGAAAATTGGTTCAGTGTATTTCTTGCCATTTGTCAGTAGCTAACAGCATATTTGGAAGTTGACACCTACATGTCTGGTATAGCTACTGCAGGCTTTGTGGTTGTTATTCTTACATTCCTTAGCAATTTGTCTTTAGAAACTGTCCTCGAATTATTTTATGAGCGATCATTGTTCTTCCTAGTAATGATCAGTGATGCCTTTCCTTTAGTGAAGTTGGCTCTATCAGGTGTTAGTTGCCTCCTTCTGTTGACTAGCTTATTTATGGGCAACGATCACCAGATTGCTTTCTTATTTTTGGAGGAGTGCATCTTGGTTTTATTTGTGATGTCTCGATCCATGCATTCCTGTAGATGTTCATAGGATGCACTTGTAAATGATTCGACAGATTGTATACCATTATCCTATAGCATGAGGGCTTTGGAACTTTCCACTTTGGTCTTGGGACGTGTGCAGTTTGCTTTTGAAAATGTCTTCACAGTGGTTTCATTGACTGGGTGGGGGGGCAGGATGTGGATGTCCAGTGTGATTACTTTATGATCTGATATTACCAGCGAGGGTTTTATCTCTGTTGTAGAACACTGGTACCCCATGTTGGTGATGATCATGTCCAGTATGGTGTCACCTCTAGTGGGTATGGTGACCAGCTGTTCCAGGGTGTTAGAGTTTTTAAACTCTAGGAAACATTGGGCAAAGGACGTTGTACACGAGTAATTCTCCCACTCAGTGTTTGGGTAGTTGTAATCACCTCATATAATGGGGTTTGATAGGACCTTTATATTTTCCACTGTTCTCAGGAATACTGAGTGAGGTTCCTGAGACAAGGTAGGTGATCTGTAGCAGGCTACAATCTGATGAGCAGCTTTGCCCAATGTTAGTTGCACTTGCATGGTCTCCAGGTCCTCATGCTGTGCCACTAACCTAAAGGTGTGTGTATCCATAAGGTAAATGGGTGCACCCCTTCCTTTTGTATTTCACTCATGGTTTTGGGTCCAAAGATCAGAGGGATTGTGAGTGTTTTACATGGAGCATGTCCAACAGCTCTGCATTTGACATAGCTTTGTATGTTAGGCAGTGAACACATCTGAGTAGGCGATATACAAGGGAGTACAGATGGAGCATTTTGAGATGGTCTGTGTATGGCATGTATTTCAGGCTGCTAATGCCCTTTGTAAGGTATTGCTGCAGGCTTTCCAGTTGTTGTAGTTGTCTTGTGAGGTACATAGCAAAAGTGGCGTTGTACTCTATTATAGTTCTAGTGAGTGATGAGTAGTGTGGAACAATGTCCTCTTCTATTCTGCATAAGACACATTTTGTGATGAGGTGTGCCATATAGCAGGGTTTCCTGACTACTGTGGGGATGTGATTATCACAGTTGTGTCCACTGTCCACCTGTGACCCAAGGTCTCCTGTCACACTTTCAGTGCTAAGTATACTACCACCTCTGTTGTAGTTCTTGGCTACAGAGTTTTTAACAAAGGGGATGACAAAGCACCTTTTGGCATTGAGCTAGAGCCCATGGCTTTGACAACAGCATCTGTCTCAGTGAGGCCCTTCTGTAGGATGTCCACATCTTTAGTGTTTACAATTATGGCTCCTAGTTTGCAGTCCTCTGGAAACTTCAGTAGCCACAGACCTTCCATGTTAAAGTTTACTTCAGGGAAGTAGATACTAAACAGGACAAGACACAGGACTGGACCTTGTGATACTGCACTCGTCACTGGTCCAAAGTCATACTTGGAGTCTGCTACTTTCACAGTGTGTGTTCTGTCAGTAGGCCTGTTGGGGTGGTGTTGTAAACCGTGGCAGGATCAACATAGGCTGTGTGAACCACCTTACCCTTGTCTATGGTTCTGTTGACTGCTTCAATGTCAGCTATCATGTTTAGGAGACATGATCTGCATTTTACAAACCCAACATGGTTGTGGTCAGGGTTTGGGGATTACCAATGTAATTTTTTATATGTTGTATAGGTTCATACTAGGCTATCTGCCCTAGGGCATTTATAAGTCTAGCCAGAGTGTGTTTGGCTTTCACCACCCATTTTAAATTAATTTTGCTATGCCCTTTTTCGAGGTTAGTATACTGTGCCTCTAACAGTGACACAGAAGTGATACCCAGGGTAAACCTACGATCTCCCATCCACTCATCAAGATTCCTCTTGAAGAGAGTCAATGAGGGACTCTGCCTAACCTGGACTGGGATTTTATTCCAGAGTGAAGGGAGCCTCTGGGTTATGAATCTGTCCCTCCAGCATGTCCTATTTATTTCAGTACTGAGGTTCAAGTCTCTCAAGCGTGTAGCTCGATGGGATTTGGATTTTCTGAGGTGCAGCATGTCCATTAATTCTGGGTTGGACATGGCTTTATACGTCAGGCACAGATTGCCTCTGAGCAGGTGGTATGCCACTGAGTAGAGCTGGAGTTTCTTTAACCGGGCAGCATATGGCATCTGTTTGAGCCATTTGATCCTCTTGGTGAGGTACTTTTGGGGTCTTTCCAGTTGCTGCAGGTGTCTGGTAAGGTACATCCCAAAAGGGGCATTGTACTCAGTTATGGGCCTGATGAGGGATGAGTAAAGAGGCACGATGACCTCCCCTGATCTAGATGGAAATCCCTTCATGATTAGGTGGGTTATATAAAATGTTTTTCTAACCACTTTGGCCACGTGGTTGTCAAATGAGAGATTGCTATCAACTTGGGTCCCCAGATCCCTAATTACTTCTTCTGTACTTAATGGATTACCACCTATGTGGTAATTTGTGGGCACTTTGTTTTTGCCAAAGGGGATGACTTTACACTTTTTGGCGTTTAGCTTGAGGCCATGGCTCTGGCACCAGTTGTCTGTTTCTATGAGGCCCTTTTGGAGGATGCTTGTGTCAGCTGGAGAGTCGATTATGCCACCCAGTTTGCAGTCATCTGCGAACTTGGTCAGCCACAGTCCTTCCGTGTTGGCCTGTACCTCCGAGAAATATATACCGAACAAGAGAGGTCCCAGGACTGAGCCTTGTGGGACGCCACTTGTAACTGGTTTGGAGTCTGACATGGCTCCAGCAATTCTAACCATGTGGGTTCTGTCCTGGAGCCAGTTTGCAACCCATCTAGTGACATAGGGGTTTATATTTAAGCTGGTGAGCTTATCTATAATGCCTGAGTGGGGTATTGTATCGAAGGCTTTTGCGAGGTCCAGGTAGGCTGTGTGGACCACCTTCCCCTCGTCAATGGCCTTGGTGACTGTTTCAAAGAAATTGACCAGGTTTAAGAGGCAGGATCTGCCCTTAACAAAGCCGAACATGGTAGGATCCAGTGTCTGTAGGTCCCCAATATCTTTATTTATGAGGTCCATGATGATCCATTCCATAGCTTTGCAGACCAAGCTAGTCAGGCTTATGGGGCAATAGTTTCCAGGATCCGTTGAGGCACCACCTTTGTGGAGAGGGACCACTGTTGCTGTATGCCACTCTTTGGGTACATATCCTGTAGTAAGGCTGAGATTGAACAGTAGTTTTATGTTTGGGTTTAGCTCTTCTTGGAGTTCATGTAGGACACAGCCCGGGACACCGTCTGGTCCCATTGATGCTGTGTTTTTGCTTTGGAGAGGGCGGCTCTTACCTGAGCATCTGAGATGTCAGGGGGGCAGCACTCTGCTGGGATAGATATTTGCCCTTTTGGTGTGGATGGGGGGGGAGTTTGCGCTGAACCTGTCAGCTAGGATGTTGGCAATGTCTGTGGGTTCGGTGTATTTTTTGTCATTTTGGACTAATTCTGAGCATATCTGGGAATTCCCACCCAGGTTCCTAACATAACTAAAGAAAGCCTTGTGATTATCCTTAGTGTCCTGTGCAATCTTTCTCTCGAAGCTGGCCTTAGACGATTTTATAAGTGCCCGTAGTTTTTTGCTAATACTGATCAGAGATGCCTTCCCTTTTTGGGATTTTGCTCTATCATGTAGTAGCTTCCTCCTTCTATTGTATACTTTGTTTATGGCTGGGGTCCACCAGACAGGACATCTGCCTTTGGAGGATTGGGTCTTGGTTTTATTTGGGATTGCATGATCCATGCATTCCTGAAGATGTTCATAGAATGCATTTAAAAAGGATTCTGCGGTCTGGGCCGTATTTTCCACAGGCCCAGGGGCTTTGAAGGATTCCACCTCGGTTTTGAGGAGTGTGAAATTTGCTTTAGAGAAGTTTTTCACTGTGGTTTTCTGGGCAGGGGGTGGGGTCAGGATGTGAATATCCAGTGAGATTAGTTTATGGTCTGAGCTTACCAGTGAGGGATACACTTCTGGTCTGGAGCATGGAGTCCCCATGTTGGTGATGATCAGGTCCAGTATGTTTTCCCCTCTTGTGGGAGTGGTAACAAGTTGTTCCATAACATTTGAGTTTATAAATTCTAGGAACCTTTGGGCTAGGGTGTTGGAGCTAGAGTAATGCTCCCAGTCTATGTTTGGGTAGTTGAAGTCGCCCAATATAATGGTGTTTGGAGAGACCTTCATATTTTCCAGTGTTCTCAGGAAGGCCGAGTGGGGTTCCTGGGTTTGGGAGGGTGGTCTGTAGCAAGCTATAAACTGGAAGGCAGTTTTACCCACTGTTAGTTGCACATGGATAGTCTCTGATGCTTCGTGCTGTGCCACCAACCTGGAGGTGTGGGTATCTTTGACGAATATTGATACTCCCCCTCCTTTTGTGGTTTGGTTCAAATTTTGGGGCCAAAAAGCATGGTATGAGGTATAACCTGGTAGTGCTGGGGTGCTCTCGGGAGCCTTGAACCAGGTTTCTGTTACTGCACAGATATCGATGTTCTCCATGCTAAGGAGAGTTTAGAGTGTGTGCATCTTATGGTTTAGACTTCTGGTGATGAGTAGCATTACTCTTAGTTTCTTATCCCATGTGATACCTATGGAGGTGAGTTTGTCTTTTGAGCCTTGCCTAAAAAAGGCACTATGGGGGTAGCAAGAGCCTTTGCCAATATCCGAAAGCCTAGGGGTGACAGGTGCAAGCCGTCCCTAGTGAAGCATCGTGGCTTGTCGAGCATGACATCCCAGGCTGACAGGCATTGGATCCCCTTTGAATGACACCTATACTTAAGCCAATTGTTGAAATTGATCATCTTGTCTTCATATTGTGGCATCATTCTTGGTGAGGGTAAGATGCTACTCAAGGTCAGGATCATACCGGCCTGGGCTACATGCTCAGAGAGCTCCTCTATGTCTCTTTTCATGTAGTCCAGGGAGGTACGTCTCAGGTCATTCACACCGGCATGGACAATGACTGAGTCATATTTGTACTTGCCTTGGAGTGACCTGAGTGCTTGTGTTATGTGGCGGATCCTAGCGCCTGACAGGCAGCTCACTGTGACCTTCTCCTTGTTCAGCCTGGTGAGTGGGACGTCAGTGTGCCTAACGATAGAGTCACCTATTACAAGTGTATCAGGTGTGTTGTTTAGCCTTAAGGGCTGTGACTGTTTGGCACACTGGCTTTGTGAGCTATGTGTTGCACGTATTTTGTTTTGGGGTAGCGGTTGCTTGGATGTCTGCTTTGGAGGTCTCTGCTGCTTAGGCAGATTTTTATTTAGAGCCTCCGAGTATGTTTTTGTGTGTTTATGTGTTTGGTTTGCTGTCATGGTAGGTCTGTGTGAGACTGGAATTGTAGTGAGTGTGGTTTCCTTCTCCTCCTGACTGGTTACACCAGTACTAAGTTGAGAGAGCTTAGCCTCCAGTTTGGCTATATGGTTGCATCTCTCATATGTGTTGGAATTTGTTGGGAGGAGGAGAGGGTTGTCTGTGTACATGAGGCAGTTATAACATTGCCTCAAGATTCCCAGATTCACCAGCTGGACCAGAGGGGAGATTGACAACTGACCTTTGGACATGCTAGAATAGTATTGGGAATTCCTTTATAATTGAAAAAAAGGGCCAATGGGGAACAAGGTACTCAAGGGGAGTTTGTGAGGGTGTAGTGCTTTTAATTTTTTAATGCTGACTTATATAATTGCTTTAGTGAGCAAGTGCCAGGTAACTTAAATGCAATGTGTTACAGGTAACTTAAATGCAAAAATGACAAACAGTAACTTTCTTTCAAGTGAAACAAGGAAATAAGTACAGTAAGCAATGCAGATATCACTAGGGATCCACAGAAGCACTGAAAAGCCACGTTTTAGGTGGAATTAGCATTTCAGGGAAATAACAAGCAAACAAACAACAAGCATACAAACAAAGCTAGATTCAGCAGGCCTGGATCTAGTCTATGCTACAGCAAACAAGGTGTACCAATTTCAGTAAGAAACAGTTCAAATATGCAGGCACTATAAGCCTTTAACCAGAAATTCCCAGCTCAGAAGGGCAGAGTCCAACCTCTCCTCCCACAAGAGTGCAGACCACGAACCTTCTTAATGTAAAATAACTGGCCTGAAGCCCAAGTGCTTAAACCAGAACTAATACACTTTTAGAATAACAGACACTGAGCCCTCAATCAGCAGTTCCCAACTTAGAAGGGTGTAAGCTACCTGTCCTGCCACCACAGTGCAGGCCACAAACCTTCCTAATGTAAAACAACTGGTCTGAAGCCCAAGTGCTTAATCCAAAAGACTTAGAATGATAGCTACACTTTAATCAAGTTACTACCAAGCAGTAATAAATACAATTGAATACTTTAAGGAATGCATGGATTAGTGCTCAAGTTATACAAACAAAGCTAGATTCAGCAGGCCTGGATATAGTCTATGCTACAGCAAACAAGGTGTACCAATTTCAGTAAGAAGCAGTTCAAATATGCAGGCACTATAAGCCTTTAACCAGAAATTCCCAGCTCAGAAGGTCCATGGTGTCTCCACCCTTGTGTAGTGGGATAACCGTCACTGTGCACCATTCAGCAGGCACAAAGCATGAGGTGAGGCTATGACTGCACATGGTATGTCAATGTGGTGCTTGTTCGTTCTGTGGTTTGTGTGGAACACAGCGTGTGAAGTTATCTGGTCCCATGGCTGCTGTGATACTGGCTTTGGAGAGTATTTTTACCTGTGCAGCCATGATGACAGCAACTTTGCAGTCTTCCATTATAGAGATGTGCTCTTTCATGGGTGAGAGGGGGGTAAAGTTAACACTGATCCTATCTGCCAGGATGTTGGCAATATCAGTTGGGTCTGTATATTTAGTGCCATTGAGCTGTAACTCAGAACAGATCTGAGTGTAGCCATGACATGGACCTGTCTGTTGGGCAGAGATCTCCTGAGTAGACGGTATGCAACAGAGTACAGATTGGGTTACTTTCAGTCTTGTTGCATGGGGCAACTGTTTGAGGCCAGTAATCCTCTTGTTAGGGTACTTCAGTGGTCTTTCTGGCTGCTGAACGTGCCTAGTCAGATTCATTGCAAGTGTGTTGTGGTACTCTCTGACGGGTCTGATGACTGATGAGTAGTGGGAACCTCCTTTGACCTACATGCACAGACCTTGGCAGTTTGTCTGAACACATAGCATGATTGTCTGACAACTTTGTGAATGTGTTTCTGGAAGTAGAGATGTCTATCCACATTTGTCCATAGATCCCTTATTATCACCACCGTATTTGGCATAAGTGTGTGAGCATGCCCAGTATGACCTTTCAGTATGTTGTTGCCTGACATTTGCTTCATTTATTTAAGTATGTGAGCATGCCCAGTATGACCTTTCAGTGTGATGCTGAATGAAATCCACTACATTTGTTGGAGTGTGTGAGCACGCCCGTTATAGACATTTATACCATATGTGTATGGAAAATCAAGTTGTATTTTTACAGCAGGCCTCACCTTTGTGTCATAGATCAACATGGATCATGCTGTGCCTGCAGGGCTTCCATGAGACACTTTGCATAGACTTATCAACATTTCTACATACAGGGGGGACAGCTATTCTTTGTACATTTCTACCCGGGGGCACACTTGATTGTTACTGTGGGTGTACATAGGATGAGGGGTTCACCTGACACTTATACACATTTGCTATGCCTGCACTGCTATGTACGGTACACCATTTCAGTCTGTACTGTTGCCTATCTTACTGGCTTGAGGCATACTACTGTACTACACTTCTTAGCGTCAAATGCCACGTATATTAGATTGCAACTTCATAGCCTACACAACCCACATCACACCGCCTGGCCTGATGTTCTCTGTCTGCATAGGCCTGTGGGTGAGGTTACCCATATGCCTCTTTAGGGGCATGTTACAGCATTTATTTGTGTTTGCATTAGTGTACACTTGTCCTGCTGTGTCTGTGCTACTGAAATGCTATAATGGCTTAGTGGTTCAGTACTGTGACTATAGTGCATAGTATCCTGGGTTCAAGCCCTGTCACAGCTTTTTATTTTCATGCTGGGCAGACCAGACTGCTTAAGGGACAGTAAAGCTAATATGAGCATGTTTACCTGTCTTTGCTCAACTTTGCCCGACCTTGCCCAACATTGTTCAACGTTGCCTGACATTGCGCTAGTTAGCACGGGTAATTTTGTTTACATATACTAAATGTTGTTAAAAGCTGCTTAGCACTGCTTTATATTGCTTAAAACATGGCAATCATGCCTCAGGTGGTGCTGCAGGGCTGCTTATGTCGCATGCACATACTACACTCCCTATACATGTTTAGAAACAGGTAGTGTCAAGTTAGGCATCCCTTTTATTTTATGTGCGAGTCAGAGAGAGATATCATTTCCAGGGTCCCTACTGAGTCAGTGTATGTGCTATGTGTTGCCTCTTTGCCAAGGCCAAGGCATACTGGGCACGCCTCCTTCTGCCTACTGGGGCAGGCTCAGGTTGTTCCTCCTCCGAGTCATGCTGTGCTTGTGCAGACCTTGGCAATGGTGGAGGGCTGTTTGGCCCTGCCCCATGCTGTTCCTGCTGCAGCTGTTTTTACAGGATCATATTGTGTAGCATGGCACATACCATGACAATTTGGGTACATGTAGTTGGTGAGTACTGCAAGGCTCCACCAGATGTGTCCAGGCACCGGTACCGTGACTTGAGCATCCCAAACACACGCTCGATTGCATTTCGTGTTTGTACGTGTGCCTCATTATGGAGTTCTTGTTCAGGTGTGTGTGCATTTCTGATGGGTGCCATCAGCCACGGCTCCAGTGCATATCCAGCATCCCCCACTAGGTGACCGTCAGGGATGTTCCCATTGGCAAATGTCTGGTACAGCTGCATCAGATGCCAGATATAGGAATCGTGGTAGCTTCCAGGGCAGCCAGCACACACATTCAGTATTATGCCCTGAGCATCACACATGACCTGGCAGTTGATGGAGTGGAAGCCCTTGCAGTTGATGTAGGCCCTACCCCGCTCACCGGCTGGTGCTTTGATGTGTATGTGCGTGCAGTCAATTGCACCCACTACCTCAGGGTATTCCGCTATTTGCTGGAAGAGATGTATATTGCTGGCCAATACCTCACGGGAATTGGGGAAATATACATGATCACCGACATGTGCTGACATGGCATTCAGGAACTGGTGCAGGACCCTGGATGCTGATGCCTGTGAAATCCCCATCATATCACCAGTTGGTCTCTGGAAGGTACCTGTTGCTAGTATTCTTAGGCCAACACATACCTTGGTTTCCACTGGGATGGGTTCCCCTCTGTTGGTTCTGTGTGTGAGGCGTGGCCTGCACAGCTCAACAATTTGCTGCAGGAGGTGTCTGTCCACTCTGTAGCACTCCACTATCTCCAGCTCATGTAGCCCCCCTGGTAGGTTACCCTGGGTCTGTACACTCTTCTCCGTCTCCTCACTGTGGGTTGCTCAGCAGCATTCACAATGGCACCACTGTCAGCATCTTGCACATGTTGCCTTATAATAGCAATGGCAGCCCCTAACATTTTATTGTCTCAGTTAAGCTTTTTAAGTTTTCACTTCTCTTTGTAGACTGCACTTTTTTATTTTAATATCTTCATCACATGCAATAATCACTGAAAGGCTCCCCCACCCCAGATTTAAAATACCCCTGACTATATACTTCATGCAACTGCTTTACTATATAACATGCAGTTTATATTATGAAATGTTTCATGAAGAAGCTATTAAGGATTATTTACAGTTACCTTTTCCCTCTTTTGGTGTACTTTTAAACATTTATGACAGAAAGTGGGGTGTACACTTTACAGTTCACCCACAAGTCTAACAGAGTCAACAAAAGTCCAGTTTTTCTCAGCCACTTTTTCTTGCAAAGCCATATTTCACAAACATGATAGATGCTTTATAATCTCACATTTATTTACTAATTTCAGTGCTGCTGGCCTTCTTCCTAGCCAGTAACTGATTCTTTTTTTCAAGCTGGCAGAATCAATAGCTCTTATTTCTCATTTTTTTCACACTGGGAGAGCTGAAATTAAGCTTTTTTCAGTGTGCAGGCATCTTGGAAGTCCACTCCAGTAAATACTTGATAATTATTTTTTTCCTTTTTTAAAACAAATTTAATTTGGGTTCCAATTTTGTTTTGTATACTGGTGTTCATACTTAATATGACCTTCCATTTCTTAGAACAAATGCGTATAAGGGGAGAGGCCAGGTTGGAGTAAGGTAACACAAAAGTTTCTGAGGAATTTTTATCGTCCTTAGCTTTTTGATTTCTGTCGCTCTTGGTTAGATAATTCACCACCCTTCCAGCCATAACTGATTAAATCTACCATTTCTCTCATTCAGATTTGCAATTTAGTACTTCTTAACAGGTGAAGTAGATATCCTCACCCTACGAATATCTTCTTTAAAGTCTCTAACTGTTGCTGGAAATGTAATTCACTGGAGGTCATTCATGACACTTTTTCCATTTGGCCAGTAACTATAGTAGTCTTTTGTTTGTATGGATGGTATCCTTGATATTCTTAGAAAGAATTGGAAAAGGTTGGCTTCCAGGAAAGTAAATAATTTGGGAAGAAATAGCCAGGGAGTTGTTATGGCTAGGCTTGTATAGGCCCTAGGGCTGATAGCCTAGTACCAACCTATGAACCTATGAATATATTACTGATTCAAAACAGTTCTCTGCAGGATTCTTATAACTGATCACATCAAGGTAATTCACAAAATCAGAAGATTAGCAGTGCATACATTTTATGAATTCAATAAACTTAATCAAACAGTCTAGTCCATCTGTAGATATCAAAAATATGTCATCTAAAAAGCTCAGATATATCTGTACATGTTGAAACCATTCACTTACAAAAATATACCTCATGTCCTATACATACATCACCAGTCAGCAGAAGTTGGGGTGCAACATGTTCACATAGCAATGCCAGTTCTCTGTTTAAAATACTAACCCTCAAAAAATAAATAGCTGTTTTTAAGTACGAGCTTCAAAAATTCAGTTAACATTCTAACAACATGGTGGATGAAATGGTTGCTCTCCATCAGAGCTTCATTAAATCAATTGACTCTGACAGAGTATAGAATACAAGAAAAGAGGTCAATTACATCAGTTGTAACAAGGCACTTATGAACCTTGGGGATACTAAAAATCTCTGGAATAACAGGCTGGTCCACTTGTAAGAATTTCAACAACTTAGGTGAAATTGAATTTTCAAAAAACATATCATAACAATATATGTCAATGTGTCTGTATGTAATATTTACTTCATTAAATGACACAGACTGGATTCTAGAACTTTCCATTAACATTTCAGTGATTTTCCCTAATAGTCCTGGTATTCCATAAGCACGACCCCCCCCCCAATCAGGTTTCATTACACAATCTAGATTCATTCTTGACATGTTATAAAAGCTTTCATTTTCTTTCCTGTGTATGAAATCTCTCAGTTCAATCTGTCTACTAGCCATTCTGATCTTCTTAATGGGAAATCTAAAAAACTAAATGTCAGTATCTTGGGCATTAGAATTGTTGTTACCTTCATAGTTGTCATCGACTTCAACTAAAACTGGCTCATGGACTAACTTATCACCTTAGTTTTCATAGATGTAGTTTTCTTAGAAGTTAGGCAGGGATGTACTTTATCCGTTTTGTAATCTTTACTATCCCAATCTATTTTTTTTCTTTTTCCTGTTTACAATAATGTCACACTTGTTGTCAAAATGCTGAAAAATAGTCCCAAACTCATTCTTTTTAAATTCAAGCAATAAATCAACTTTAATTGTTCGGTCAAGTTTTTTAATGTCCTTATTTATAGTTTCCATTTCATGTAAGTTATGCCCTATGAGTATGTCCATAATTTCCAGGTCTGTATGATCGAACAGTTCAACAAGCTTAGAATATGAATGCGAGTCACTCACAATACCACTGAAGAACTTCCAGACACTAAGCCCCTTTGATACATGTCAACTTCTCAGACTTTCTTTAAGGAAAGTAATATCTAGCTGTGAGGTCTTGTATTTTGTAACCTTCTTCTAGAACAGTTTTAACTGAGATTAAGATTTCAAATATTCCACCACATTGTCTGCATCAACACACTCTGCTGATGCTCCAAAAGATGTTTTTTTATTCAACAAGTCATCTACTGTGTCACTACAAAATGAAGTGTTAATTACAGAAGTAGCACTCAAACTGACACTGTTACTTAAATTTATTGTGTCCTTCACTAGTTTCAAGCTGTCTGACCCATTCTGCACTCTCTGCACTGTAATTATGTGGGCAAACAAAGACACCTGTTGTGTAAGTTGTACTAAAACTAAGGGCCGGATTCACGAAGGCTTGCACGGAGTCTAAGAGTAGTGTAAGACTCCATGCAGCCTTTGCGATCCAGGAACAGCCCAAAGTCCGTGTAAGAGACAAGCTAAAACGGCTCTTACACGAAGTGGGCGTGGATAAGCTAATCACCTCACTTGCAGCCGAATAGCATGCAAATGAGGATGATTAGTGATCCAGGAAGCCCAAAACAGCCCGTGTAAGAGCCGTTTTAGCTGCAGAAATGTACTCAGTTGACAACTGAGTACGTTTCTGCAAAAACCGCAATGGAGCTATGTCACCTCCAAATAAAGGGTGCATATGTGTCAGGCAGCATGCCAATGGCCAAATATGTGGCCATTGGCAAGGTAACCTGATGCAAATATCTTAAAAATATAATTTTTTTTTCGGCGATCGTTTAAACCCAGCGCAGCCCCGTGCAAACGGGTTGCGCTGTATAAAACATAAAAACGAAGGTTTTAAACCCACAAATGTGGGTTTTATGCAATACATGGAATGTCAATGCAGGGACCAGCAGACCAAAACCAACATGTCCACTGTGTAGCGGTTGCTAAGGGGGGAAGCTGAGTCTAAGAGATGTAACTAAGCATTAGTAGGCAATCTGATGCAAATGAGTGTTAGGATACTGAATTCCACTGTCACATAGCAAATGAGCACAGTCTGAGTAGTGTAAGAGTTGCAGAAGGGGGAGGAACAGAGTAGGAGATAGGTGACATCACAGGGGGGAATGGTAGAAAGAAATGCAGTTCATTGGAGATCAAAGTTACATGACAGATGTCAGACAGATATCATGGAAAGAGGTGTGCCACTAAATAAGCATGAGAAAGTCAAGAAATGGAAGGTGTACACTGTTGCCTACACCAAAGTTTCTTGCTGGGCGTGCATGCGCACGTGTGCGCTCCATGAAGCGCGAGTAAGGCAGTGTGCGGCGTGTAAGGCAGACTGAGCATGAGGGAGCGTGTTGGGGGATGTTTAACACTGTTTGCGTGGGTGTGCACGCATTTTAACCTGAATAAGCAGATTCTGAACTGTGTAAGCATGTGTGCACGCGTGAAAGCCACTGTGAGCGTGTTTCTGCTGGTCTGCACACGGCTCCTCCCTGAGGAAAGAGAGAGGAAAAAGGAAGCAACATATTTAGTAGGAAGCTAGCAGGGAATACTGCTGGAGCTAGCAGGTGAAAACAATTAGAAGCAGGCAATTACACAGGCAGAATAGTAGCCCAGCCCAGCACTTAAAACTCTGCAAACAGCAGTGCAGGATGTTTCTCTCAAGAGACACTGCAAGACAGGAGTTAAGTTATTAGAAGTGAAAACTGAAAAAGCTGAACTCAGAGCAGAAATGTTAGGGGCTGCCATAGCTGCCATAATGAGACATAGGCAACTTGCTGAGGGTGGTGACAATGCAGATGGTGCCAGACAACCCACAGTGAGGAGACGGAGAAGAGTGTACAGGCCCAGGGTCACCTACCACGGGTTACATGAGCTGGAGATAGTAGAGCACTATAGAGTGGACAGAGACCTCCTGCAGCAAATAGTGGAGCTGTGCAGGCCACGCCTCACACACAGAACCAACAGAGGGGAACCCATCCCAGTGGAAACCAAGGTATGTGTTGGCCTAAGAATACTAGCAACAGGTACCATCCAGAGACCAACTGGTGATATGATGGGGATATCACAGGCATCAGCCTCCAGGGTACTGCACCAGTTTCTGGATGCCATGTCAGCACATGTCGGTGATCATGTATATTTCCCCAATGCCCGTGAGGTATTGGCCAGCAATATGCGTCTCTTCCAGCAAATAGCAGAATACCCTGAGGTAGTGGGTGCAATAGACTGCACGCACATATGCATCAAAGCACCAGCCGGTGAGTGGGGTAGGGCATACATCAACCGCAAGGGCTTCCCCTCCATCAACTGCCAGGTCATGTGTGATGCCCAGGGCATAATAATGAATGTGTGTGCTGGCTGTCCTGGGAGCTACCATGATTCCCACATCTGGCATTTGACGCAGCTGTACCAGACATTTGCCAATGGGGACATCCCGCACGGACACCTAGTGGGGGATGCAGGTTATGCACTGGAGCCGTGGCTGATGACACCCATCAGAAACGCACACACACCTGAACAGGAATGCCATAATGAGGCACATGCACAAACACGTAATGTAATAGAGCGTGTGTTTGGGCTGCTCAAGTCACGGTTCTGGTGTCTGGACACATCTGGTGGAGCCTTGCAGTACACACCAACTACATGTACCCAAATTGACATGGTATGTGCTATGCTACATAATATGATCTTGCGAAAACAGCTGCAGCAGGACCAGCATAGGGCTGGGCCAAACAGCCCCCCACCATTGCCAAGGCCATCACAGGCAGAGTGTGACTCGGAGGAGGAACAACCTGAGCCTGCCCCAGTAGGCAGAAGGAGGCATGCCCAGTATGCCCTGGCCTTGGCAAAGAGGCAACGCATAGCACATACAATGGCTCAGTAGGAACCCTGGGTATGATACCCCCTCTGACTCACTCAAATAATAGCATGGATGCCTACAATGACATGACCTGCTCACAAACATGTACAGGGAAGTGTAATATGCGCATCTGACAGAGGCAGCCCTGCAGCACCACCTGAGGCATGAATGCTATGTGTTAAGTAATGTAACACCATGTACTATATGCACACCTGAGGACCCTGACTAACATCCTACCTTCACCAAGCATCATGCCACAATATGACAATGAGATGATCAAGTGCAATAATTGACTGAAGTATCGCAGTTAGTCAAAGGGGATCCAATGTGTGCCAGTCTGGGATGACATGCTGAGCATGACATGATGCTCCACTTGCTAGGACTGGCGTGCACCTATCAGTGCAGGCCGTATGGATACTGGCAAAGGCTGTTGTTACCCACAGTGTGCCCTGAATAGGTAAGGCTCAAAACACAAACCTATCTCCATAGGTATCAGAAGGGATAAGAATAAGATAAGGGATAAGTCGAAACAGCAAGATGCATGCAGTCTAAACTCACCCAGTATGGAGAATGTTGATATCTGCGCTGTAACAGAAAACTGAGTCAAGTCTCACAACAGCACCCTAACACTACCAGGTTACACCTCATACTGTGCTGTACAGCCTCAAAACATGGAACAAGCTACAAAAGGAGGGTGACTAGCAAGAATTGTCAAGGATAACCACACCCCCATGTTGGTACCACAACAAAAAGCAGCATGGACTAGCCATGGTCAAGTAACAGTGGCTAAAACTGCCCCCCAGTTTATAGCCTGCTACAGACTACTGTCCCAACACCAGGAACTGCACCTGGCCTATGCTGGAATACATGAATATATCAAGTCCTCCAAACCACATTATATTGGGTGACTGAAAATACCCAGACATAGACTGGGAGCATTATACTAGCTCCAACAGTGTAGGACAAAAGTTCATAGAATCCATAAACCAAAAGGCCCAGGAACAACGTACCACTCCCACAAGAGGAGTAAGCATACTGGATGTGATAATCAGCAACATGGGTACTGGATGGCAAGATGAGAAGTGTATTGCTCACTGGTAAAACCAGACCATAGAGTAATCACACTGGATATACAAATCCTGACCACAGTCCCTGGCCAGAAAACCACAGTGGAAAACATGTGTAAAGCAATATTTGCACTCCTCCAAACTGATGTGGAATCCATTAAAGGTCCTGTGCAGGTGCAAAATATGGGCCACACCTCAGAACCTGTAATACAGCCATTCCATGAACACTGCCAGGAATGCTTGGATTATGCAATCCTAAATTAAAACAAGACACAATGCCATACACACAGGCATCTGGCATGGTGGACACCAGCCATAACCAAACCATGCAAGAGAATGAGGAAGCTACTACATGATAGAGCAAACATAAACAATGAAGTAATCACTGATCAGTAGTATGGCAATAAAATCTGTCCACACATACAATCCACTAAGGCCAGCCACAACAAGTTGAATCTGTGAATCCTGAGGCAATGTTACACCTGCCCCAAGTACAGACAACCCCCAACTCCACCCAAGAAATACAAATATATGTGAGAGATGCAACCATCTATCCAAACTGGAGGCTGAGCTCCCTCAACTCAGTACTCCCAAAACTAGTCAGGAGGAGAAGGTAACCACACACACCACAAACACAGTCCCACATAGACCTATCACAACTGCAAACCAAACACATAAACACAGAAAAACATTCCCGGAGGCACAAATTACAAACACAGCACACCAACAGAGGCCTCTAAAGCAGACACCCAATCAAACAACCTCCAAACATAGCACATGCAACACATAGTACACAAAGCTGGTGTGCCAAACAGTCACAGGCCAGAAGGAGAAACAACATGCCTGATACAGTTGTAATAGGTGACTCCATAGTCAGACACACTGCTGTCCCACACACCAGACTGAACAAGGGAAAGGGTACAGTAAGCTGCCTGTAGGCTGCCACAATATGACACATAACAGAAGTATGCAGGTCATTCCAAAGCAAGTAGAAATATGATGCAGTCATAGTCCATGCTGGTGTGAATGACCTGAGATGTACCTCCCTAGACTACATGAAAAGAGACATAGATGAGCTCTCTGATTATGTAGTCCAGGCCGGGATGACACTCACCATTTGCAGCATCCTACCCTTACCAAGAATAATGCCACAGTACAAACACGGAATGATCAGTCATAGCAAGTGGCACACTTACTGGTGTCATTCCAAGGGGATCCAATGTCTGTCTGCATGGGATGTCATGCTTGACAAGCCACGCAGCTGTTCTTGGGATGGCTTGCACCTGTTACCCCTGGGCGTCTGGATATTGGATAAGGCCTTTGCCACTTCCATAGAGCCTTTTGTTGGCAAGGCTGAAAAGACTGACCCACCACCCTAGAAAACATAAGTGGAAAGAAACATAAGGGTAATGCTGACCAATGCCAGATGTGTAAACCCCAATATGCATGCTCCCAAGGCCATCCCCAGTATGGAGAACACCGATGTCTGTGCAGTGACAGAAACCTGCTGCAAGCCTCCTGACAGCACACCAGCACTACCAGGTTATACCACATATCATGTGTCATGGCCCCAAAACCTGGAACAAAACATAAAAGGAGGGTGAGTATCCATATTCAGCACAGACACCCATACGTCCAGGTAACTGACAATGTACAAGGCATTGGAGTCCACCCATGTGCAACTAACTGTAGGCAAGACAGCTGGACAGTCTGTAGCATGCTACAGACCACACTCTCACACACAGGAACCCCACCCAGCCGTCCTGAAGACACTGGACAGTATGAATGTCCCACCAAATACCAAACAAGGTGCCACAAATTACCACATAGGTGGTAAACCATTATGTATGGAAGGAGTAACCAGGGACCTAGGGACACAAGTGGACAGTAACCTGTTATGTGACACCCACATTGCCAATGTGGCTAGGAAGACTGTCTACATTTGACACCGTATCAGGAAAGGATTCACATCTACGTCAACAGAGGTCATTGTGCCCCTATACTGTTCTCTTATCACACCCATAATCTAGTACAATGCCTCATATGGGATGTACCTTACCTGACACCTGCAGCAGTTAGAAAGACCTCAAAGGTACCTCACCAAGAGGATAAAGGGTCTCAAATATATATCATATGCTGCCTGGCTGTAGACACCCCAGCTGAATGCAGTCACATACTGCCTACACAGAGGCATTGCATGCCTGTTGTAGAAGGCCATGCCCAACACAGGAGTAATGGACATGCTCCACCCCAGAAAACTCAAAGCCATCGGAGCTGTGAGAGTGAGAGATGTCAACCTCAACAAATAATGAAATAGGATGTGCTGGTGGGACAGATACATAATCCAGAGGCTCCCCACACCCTGGACCAGAATCCCACTCCATGTTAGGCAGAGCCCCTCACTGACACTCTTCAACAGGAATCTTGCCAAGTGGATGGATGATTGTAGAGTTACACTGGGGGTCTTCACTGTGTCATGTCCAGACAGAGGCACAGCAAAGCAAATCATAAATGGCCATAATATTCACATAGCAAGGGGTGGCAAAAGCCACACACACTCTGGCTAGGCTAACAAATGCCCTAGGGTGGATAGCCTAGTATGAACCTATGAACCTATGAAGATACAAATTGTACAGGACACTAAGGATAATCCCAAGGCTTTTACAACTGATGGTAGGAACCATGTTGGGAATTCACAGATATGCTCTGAATCACACAAATATCACAAACACACACACATATTGCCAACATACATCCTGACAGGTGCAGTGCAACCCCCCCCCCCTCCGAATGCAGAACATCTATCCCAGCAGACTGCTGGCCCCCTGACATTGCAGATGCTGAGGTAACAGCCAGCATCTACAAAGCAAAACACACAGCAGCAATGGTATGAGATGGTGTCCTGGGCTTAGTGCAACATGGACTCCAAGATGAATGGAATGCCAAATCACACTACTGCTCAATGTCAGCCTTACCACAGAATATGTACCCAAAGAGCAGTGTACAACAACAGTGGTCCTTCTCAACAAAGGTGTTGCCTGAATGGATACTGAAAACTACTACCCCAGAATCCTGAGAAGCTCGGTCTGCACAGCTATGGAAAGGATCAGCATGTACCACAGACATAAAGATATTGGGGACCTACTGACACCGGACCCTACCCAGTGTGGCTTTCTTAAGTGCAGATCCTGCCCCTAAACATGTTTGACTCAATTGAAACAGTCATTAAGGTCATTGATGAGGGCAATGTGGTCCACACAGCGTAACTGGACCTTGCAAAGGCTTCTATACAATACCCTACGTGTTCATTATAGATAAGCTCACCAGCTTAAATATAAACCCCTATGTCAGTAGAGGTGTTGCAAACCAGACCAAGGACAGAACAGACATGGTCAGACATGCTGCAGCCATGTCAGACTACAAACCAGATATAACTGGCATCCCACAAGGCTTGGTCCTGGGATCTCCCTCGTCTGGTATATATGTCCCATAGGTACAGGCAAACATGGAAGGACTGTGTTCGAACATGTTTGCAGAGGACTACAAACTGCTCACCACATATGATCCACCAGCTAACACAAGCATCCCACAAAAGGGCCACATAGAAACAGACAACTGGTGCCATAGTCATGTCAGCAAGCTAATTGCAGAAAAGTGTATAGTCAACCCCCGTGGATATACAGTAAGTGCCCACCAATTACCACATAGGTGTTAACCCATTATGTAGTTAACATGTAATGAGAGACCTGGGGACACAAGGTGATAGATATCCTGCATTGGACAAACATGTGCTGTAGTGTTTACAGAAACATACCATATACCCACCTAATCATGAAGGTTGTCAGATCTAGATAAGGGGAGGTCATTGTGGCTCTGCAGTCATCCTTCATCAGCGGTACAATTGACTACAATAGCCCCTGTGGGATGTACCTCAGCAGACACCTCCATCATCCGTAAAGTCCCCAACAGTACCTCACCAGGAGTATCAAATAGCTTGCACAGATGCCATGTGTTGCCTGTGTTGCTGGCATCAATAAACATGCTGCACCTTGTACAATCTGAATGGCAGTGAGCTATGCACATGAGAGACCTGAACCCCAGCACTGACTTACATAGGACAAGCTGTACTGCATGATCCATAACACAGAAGCCACCCCCACCCATGAGTGAACTCCCAGTACAGGCTACCCATAGAGTCACTTATCAATCTTCCTCAATAGGAATCTTGATGAGTGGATAGGAGATGGTAGCTTTATCCTGGGTATCACTGTCATGTCACAGGTAGACAGAGGCACAGTATACTAACCATGACATATGTCATGGCAAACTCCACTTACAGTGTGTGTTGAAGGACAAACACACTCTCCAACTAGCATTAGACATGGACTAGGGCACATCGCTAGTGTTTGCAAATGTACACCTATGTTGTGGAATACACTACCAATGTTGGACAAGCCTGGTTTAAGTAGTTCATATCTGAACAGAATGCAACATGGTCAGATGTACACAACTGGCCCCTAACCAGGCTGTTGTGCTCACTATCGAAATGTAAAGCAGTGATAGCACTAAAGCCCAGGATACTGTCCACCACAGTCAAAGTACTACCAGTACACTATACAGTACTACAGTGTTAGATCAGTGTGAAAGGATGTTGACAACTGTATGCAAAGTATCCCATGCAAACACTGCAGGCACAGTATAATCCTGTTGTGTTCACACACAAAGCAGTTGTACAGTAACTACACAACATGACACACAACACACAACCATAAACGGGTGATATTTGTTGAAGTTCACACTCATCCACAAATGTGGTGGGCTGCAGAGTCCAACATATGGAATGCTCACACTGGGCATGCTCACACACTTTGATAAATGAGACATATGTCAGACAACATGCCATGGGAAGGCTGAACTGGGCATGCTCACACACTTAGGCCAAATCTCAGTTTAGCAGTTGGACACACATATCTGGTATTTTACGTGTTATTCCAGGAACCAACCACATTACAGCAGTCTGCCCAGTGCACACAGTTAAATGACTACAGAGACATATGTGATATAGTGGATCCCTCCCATATGCAAACATCTTCCACAGATGCACAAGTTGTTCATACAAACAGGGAATGCTATGGCAATAAAGATGTGCAAACAGTCTATCAGCAACAAATAATGTGCATTTGACAATTAAACATATGGGTGTAGAGGTCAACACTAGGCTGTTTGCCCTAGGGAATGACAGCTTAGCCAGAGTGTGCTTGGTGTCTGCCTCCCCACAGGATGCACATTCCCCTTTCTAAACACAGATGATGTCAGCACCCTATAAGTACAGCAGGAGAAAAGAAGCCTCCCAGTAATGCGAATAGCGCACTCCGCTAATGCATCCGTCACAAGTGTCATAACATAGTTAGGTAGGGGTTTAAATCCTGCAAATGCTCCGTTTGAGAGTGAGTGGGGTTGGTGTGTGTGTAAGTCTGTGGGAGAGAAATGTCCCTTTTAGCAACTAGGAAAACACACTACAGGATTCACATTCCCCTTTCTAAACACCGATGATGTCAGCACTCTATAAGTATAGCAGGAGAAGGGAAACCTCCCAGTAATGCGAATAGCGCGCTCTGCTAATGCGTCCGTCACAAGTGTCATAACATAGTTAGGTAGGGGTTTGAATCCTGCAAATGTTCAGTGTGTGTGAGTGGGGTTGGTGTGTGTGTAAGTCTGTGGGAGAAAAATGTCCCTTTTGGCAACTGGGAAAACACACTACAGGATGCACATTCCCCTTTCTAAACACCGATGATGTCAGCACTCTATAAGTATAGCAGGAGAAGGGAAACCTCCCAGTAATGCGAATAGCACGCTCTGCTAATGCGTCCGTCTCAAGTGTCATCACATATTTAGGTAGGGGTTTGAATCCTGCAAATGGTAAGTGTGTGTGCAATTGTGTGTGAGAGAAATGTCCCTTCTGGCAACTAGTTGAACAGACTACAGGATGCACATTTCCCTTTCTAAACACTGATGATGTCAGCACCCTATAAGTATAGCAAGAGAAGGGAAACCTCCCAGTAATGCAAATAACGCGCTCTGCTAATGTGTCCGTCTCAAGTGTCATAATATAGTTAGGTAGGGGTTTGAATCCTGCAAATGGCAAGTGTGTGCGTTTGGCTGAGGGGGGTTAGTGTGTGTATAATTGTGTGTGAGGGAAATGTCCCTTTTGGCAACTAGGAGAACAGACTACAGGATGCACATTTCCCTTTCTAAACGCTGATGATGTCAGCACCCTATAAGTACAGCTAAGAGAAGGGAAACCTCCCAGTAATGCGAATAGCACACTCTGCTAATGTGTCCGTCTCAAGTGTCATAACATAGTTAGATAGGGGTTTGAATCCTGCAATTGGCAAGTGTGTGTTTTGGCTGAGGGGGGTTAGTGTGTGTGAGGAAAATGTCCCTTTTGGCAACTAGGTGAACAGACTACAGGATGCACATTTCCCTTTCTAAACACTGTTCAGCTGAAGGCCATGGCTCTGGCACAAGTTGTCTGTTTCTATGATGCCCCTTTGGAAGATGCTTGTGTCGGCTGGAGAGTCGATTATGGTGGCCAGTTCGCAGTCATCTGCATATTTGGTCAGCCACAGTCCGTCCGTGTTGGCCTGTACCTCCATTAAATATATACCAAACAAGAGAGGTCCCAGGACTGAGCCTTGTGGGAAACAACACGTAACTGGTTTGGAGTCTGGCATGGCTCCAGCAATTCTAACCATGTGGGTTCTATCCTTGAGCCACTGTGCAATCCATCTAATGACATAGGGGCTTATATTTAAGCTGGTGAGCTTCTCTAGAATGCCCAAGTGGGGTATTGTTGTGAAGGCTTTTGCGTGGTCCAGGTAGGCTGTGTGAACCACCTTCCCCTCGTCAATGGCGTTGGTGACTGTTTCAAAGAAATCAACCAGGTTAAACCTGGTAGTGCTGGTGTGCTCTCAGTAGCCCTGAACCAGGCATCTGTTACTGCACAGATATCGATGTTCTCCATGCCAAGGAGAGTTTTGGGTGCATGCATCTGGAGGTTTAGACTTCTGGCGTTGGGTAGCATTACTCTTAGTTTCTTATCCCTTGTGATACCTATGAAGGTGGGTTTGTCATTTGAGCCTTGCATAACATAGGCACTATGGGGGTAGCAAGAGCCTTTGCCAATATCTGAAAGCCCAGGGGTGACAGGTGCAGGCCGTCCCTAGCGAAGCAGGTAGTTCAACAGAAGATGAATATGTGAAGGTGTAGTGCCTGTGATTAGTTAGCAGTAGCATATATGACTGCTCACGTGGACACATGCCAGGTAAGTCATATGCACTGTGTCACAGGCAATGTACATGTGAACAGGACAAACAGTGACATCCTGTCAAGTGGGACATGGACATACATATAGTAAGCTATGCAGATGGCACTAGGAGTCCACAGAAGCTCTATAACTATGCATTGCAGGTGTGATCAGTATTCCAGGGTAATTGCAAGCAAACATGCATGCAAACAAAGCTACAGTAAACAGGGCTGCATGTAGTCCATTGTACAACAAACAAGCTGTACCAGTTCCAGTAGGTAACACTGCAAATATGCAGGCACTATGCACATGTACATGGAAATACACGGGTCAGATGGCTAGGGTCCAGTCTCAGTGCACACAAGTGTACAGACCATGTACTGTCAGGATGTACAATAACTGGATGGAAACCCATGTGCTCATACCTACAGTAATACACATGTCAAATAACAGACACTGAGCCTTCACTCAGTGGTTCCATACTTAGTAGGATGTATGCTACCTGGCCTGCCACCACAGTATCCCTGACATATATGGGGACTCTCTCTCCTGTGACAGTTAGTTTTGTGTGTTGGGGCTGTCTAGCATGGTATGAGATGTGAGCATGCAGTGCTAGGGTGCTCCTGTGTGTCCTGTACCAGTCGTGTAGTACTGCACACATATCAACATCCTCAAACATCTGCATTGCAGAGTCCAGTGTGGGCAACATGCCACTTGCAATTTACATGTCCATCATTGCGTATTACTACATTCATTACCTTATCCCCTGTGCTACCTATGTATGTAGCCTTCTGTTGACATCATTACCACCAGTATGCCAACATGTGCAGATGATACACTATTGTACTTACCATGGGTGTAGACAACAGGACATGACAATCACACACTTACTGCATCAGGCATGCTGTGATATACCCACAATTAATTCAGCACACAGTACTGTTAACAACATGATACTATTACTACACATCTATGTGGTCACCCTGTGCATCAGCAACATGTTAACCTGTACCTGCACAGTTGTTACAGATTGCAGGAGGTGGCACAGTTTCATCATATGCACAGGGTGTGAACTTGGTATGCCTGAGTCAGCCACCGATACCACCAATTGACATGTATGTGTATGTGTGTTGGTGAGGGACAGCAGTAGAAGGTGGGGCAATGTTGATGCAGTGTGTGCGTGTATGCGGTAGCCCTAGGTGTTGTCAATTCGCATGTGTGTATGGATGCACACAGTTCCATCTCATGGCTGCCATATACCGGTGTTTGTGGACAGCCACAGACTGTACCTGCCAGGTCATACAGATCAGTGTCTCTGGCCACGGACATGGTACCTGTGCCTTGCAGGGGTGCTACGGACCGTATCCAGTACCAACCCAGACTGGGTACTGTCATCAGAAGCAGGTGTTCGTTGACTGGACACAGATCCCTGTCAGGCCCGGCCAGAGCCACGTGCACGTGGTCTCCTGGGGTGGTCTAATGACAGCACAGACCCAGCATTACTGGGGCTGCTGCTGGCACTACGGGGGTGGCCGCGGTCCTGTTGTCATCTGCGATGACTGCCAGCTGCTGCTGTTGCTGGCATACAGCCACGTCGACGCCTCAACCACCCACCATCGCCCTGGCTCATGGACATGTAGTTGTGGAACCAGTCTAATATGTCCCCACAATGTCTGTCTATGACATCGGTGAAATCACGGATGGCAGCCGCAATGTCACGCATACTGTCAGTCATGGCTGTGCGACATGCTGTCAGCTCCCTCAGACCCTGTCTGGTGTACTGTTCCATACGTGACTGTGCCTGAATGACAGCCCGAAACATAGCTGAGGTTGTAAGATCTCTGTGGGCACGTCTGACAGGGGCAGTACGCCCATGGATGCTCCCACGAGAACCCCTGGACATCTGTCTGTGTGGTACCATCTCTGGGCCATGCCCATGGCTGCTATGTGGGGAGGCATGTGCCACAGATACCACATTACCCTGGTCAATGCCCACTGCATGCTGTCCATCACCTAGGGATATTGGTGACAAAGGGTGTATTGGCAGGATAACTGTGCACATTGATGGGGTCGACAGCTGTGTACTGTCAATCGGCTGACCAATGGCGGACCCTGGCATACTTTCCTGTGCCATTACACAGATGTCGTCATTATCAGTACCCACGGCACCTGATTCAGGTTCCCTGCTACATGACACCAGGGCAGCACCAGAACCTGTGGGAGGGAAACAGGAAACACAGTTTACAATGTCTACACATTACCAGTGATGCACACATGCACACATGCACTCATGCACAGGTGCACAGGTGCACACATGCACAGGTGCACACATGCACACATGCACAGGTGCACACATGCACAGGTGCACACATGTACACATGCACACATGCACAGGTGCACAGGTGCACACATGCACAGGTGCATACATGCACACATGCACAGGTGCACACATGTACACATGCACACATGCACACATGCACACATGCACAGGTGCACAGGTGCACACATGCACAGGTGCACACATGCACACATGCACAAGTGCACACATGTACACATGCACACATGCACAGGTGCACAGGTGCACACATGCACAGGTGCACACATGCACACATGCACACATGCACAGGTGCACACATGCACACATGCACAGGTGCACACATGCACAGGTGCACACATGTACACATGCACACATGCACAGGTGCACACATGCACAGGTGCACACATGCACACATGCACACATGCACACATGCACACATGCACACGTGCACACATGCACACATGCACACAGTTTTACACAATTGTACAGTACTCAGTATGCGTGATATCAACACACAGACACACCTACATGCATACAAAGAGCACTACTAAGTGAGCCAAATAGTACTATTACTATCAACACTATTACAGGAATTGTTAATACACACTCACCAGCATGGATAGGCTGCATTGCTGTTATACCAGAGGGACCTGCAGACGTGAAGACACTAATGTCAGTGGGCACAACTGTGCCATTGTTACTGAGTATGATATAGGTCAGTAGTACAACAGTCGCCTTTCACAGGTCAGCTGATAATATTGAGGATATCACACTTGCACATTAAATACTATGGTGACAGCTACAAACCAAGGACACACCTCACACATGCATTAATTACCAGTGTACACAACAGTCAACTATACATATGGCATATTACCTGCACGTTCACTGTCTTGCTGCTGCGTGGCTCCAGCCTCCATCATAATGCATGTCTGCTGCTGTTGTTGTTGCTGGTGGACTGGAGCCACTACACTCATGAGTAGTCCCTCCAGTCTGGTGAGTGGGGGATGTGTAGCCACCCCACCACCTGTGGCGACCTGTTGCCTGTGGATATCTGACGCACGCTGATGGACATGTCTGATTAAATCACTGCAGTGATGTCGTACCTGCTCATATGCCCTATTATGCGTGCCTATGTCATTTACCCGACGGACAAGGTCTTGCCACAGTGCAGCCCTCTCCTGCTGATTCTGGCTGGTGCGGGAAAAGAGTATTGCATAATCCCGCACCAGGCTCTGGTGTATCTCCTCATCCTCAGCTGTGGAGTAAGTGGGATTCCGCGGGTGGGCCATGTACCGAGAAAGAAAATAACCTGATATCAGCAATATATGTCAGCAGAATTTGGCACACATACTACACATGCTACTCAACTGTTATGATACAACATATCTCACATATGTAGCATCTGTCTGTCTATTGGTGGATACACATGTAAATGGCCTGGTATCAGTGCTCGGCCAGCAACTGTGCAACAGTACCTGGCACACTCCATACGACATACTACCAAACCCCAGCAGTCAGAACACTGATTCAGGTCAAGAGCACCTCCTCACTCTGGGGGTTTGTATCTAGGTACTGTATGGCCTACATCACCAACTACTGTGAGCTGACCACACACTGATTGCCCTGGATATACATATCCCAATTCCACCACCAGCACAAACGACTATAGTGAATAACATTACAGATGCAAACTTTACACTTTGTAACAGTGACATGGTATCCTTTCAGCCCACTGGGCCAGTGGCAGATACAACCCAAAATGCTGACCCCTACACAATTGCTTTCTACAGACATCTCTGAGAATGCATGGATCATGCAATCCCATATATGACCAAGACACTCTCCACAAAGGGACAGCATCCTGTCTAGTGGACCCCAGCCATAGACAGATTGTATTACAGAAGATGGAAGCTACTGCAAGACAGAGCATAATTCCATAAAGGGAGGGCATGTCTGAGCAGCACTAGTAAGGATCTATTTTCCATCATACAAACATCCATGGGCAACTTTGAGAGGGAAATCAAGAGGGACACTACAGATAACCAGAAGGCCTTCTTCAGTTATGTTAGCAACCTGGTCAGGATCCATCCTCTATGCCCATAGTTAGTACACAACAACACATATTTCACTGACACCACAGATATTGACAACATTGTGGCAGACAGGTTCAGTGCAGGTGTCACCCGCCCTCTCCCCCAAAATAAGACATAGTTATCGCAGCTGACTGTAACCTCCCTGTCATCACAGATGTCCAGGTGAGAGCCACCCTCAGGACAGCAGAATACACAACATGAATGGGACCTGATGGTATCCCCAGTTGCATGCTACATAAACTCTGACAGGAGCTAAGCACACATATAGAAGTGCTATGTAACACTAGCCTGACGACAGGATATGTACCTGTACACTGGCGCACAGCAGCAGTGGTTCCACTCCACGAAGGAGGCACCTCAACATACCAATACAATACAACACAATACATTACATTACAATACAATACTATACAATATGCTATTGCCCCTGGGACTACAGCAGAGTACTGTTCTGCTACCCTGACCATTGTGACACATGTGGTGTGATGGTACCTGCTGCTTTCACACAGTTACACAGGGTGACTCATATGGCATATTACCTATCTGACTAACATTCAGCAGGGGTATGTGTGACATGTACTCATGGGGAGTCTTGCTTCTTAACACTGTGTGGTTTATTGCAGGGTATGTCTTATCTGTGGGTAGGAACTTTTACCTCCACATGTGCACTCTATTGCAGTGGCACGGATGACACACAGCAGACATTTAGGTTGTGGATGGTGTGAGGTGTTACTATGGTTGTTGGACATCTGTCATGGGTGTGACTTACATATGTAAATCCGGGAGTGGTAACCTCTATGTGGGTAGTATATGTGTACTCTGTGGTGTTGTCAGTCACAGTGCATTGGTAATGTGTTTGAGTGCATTGTCACAGTTTTGTACATGTCACTGTGTCCTTCTCCATATCTGTAGCTGTCATGTGAGGTCCATACCATGGCATCCATTATGTGGTGTGGAGGGGTACACCGACCTACATGTCCATAGCTGACACACCATGTCCGCTGACACATACCATGTGCAGGTATTCCAGGGATAGTGTGCCACTGTGAATATCATTGGGGCCACTATTGTACACATTTATGACCCTGTTCACCCCTGACACATGCAGTGGTGGGCAGCCAATCACATATCTGGTGGTTACTGGTGTAGGTGATTTGGAATGTGGTATGGTACTCCAGTTTTGACACTGGTGTTTACTCCATGCCTTTGTCACCAGGCACCTGCTGCAATACATCTGTACACATGTGCCTCACTCAGAATTTATATACATCTCTCTCTCTCTCTATATATATATATATATATATATATAGATATATCTATATTTATATATATATATATATATATATATATATATATATATGTGTGTGTGTCTGTATACATATACACATATATATATTGATGTACATATATTGCTGAAGATGTGGAGAGGGGGGACACAGAGGGGGTGAGAGTGACAGAGGGGGTGGGACAGGCTGTGTTGAAGGTCATCATATACAGTCATACCTGTAGATAGTCAGATCAGTCTGTCTATGTATATGTATCTACATATATCTATATCTGTATGTGTGCATTACATATATATGTTTGTACAATATTCTATCTACATCTGTCTATGTATTCCTACATCTCTCTCTCTATGTATGTATACATATATGCATATCATATATATATATATATATATATATATATATATATATATACACATACATATGTTGACATACATACGTATCCATATGATAGACAGGTATATCAACATGTTTGTCTACCATACTGTATACACACACTAACATACTGCTAAACATACATAACTGTGAAACCTACTTTGTACATGGCACTACAACCTACAATCAACCAACATTGATATGTGCACATAGATGCTCTCACATACAAATGTATGTACAGCCTTCACTGATAGTTGCTGTATGTCCCCTGCCCTTTACACATCTTCATATACATATGGATACAGACCAATGACACATATGGAGGGTTCACAGTATGTAGACCTTTATAGTATTACTTTACATTACCTGTGTTTGTCACAGCTGCTTGTGTTGCCATCTTGTTCTCTGTCCTGCTGCTCCACTTCCCAGTTGTCAGCTTTCAGGTGGCTGTTGCTGAACAATTTGTTTGTGTCTGCTTAATTGCAATTTTCTCTGTCTCTGTCTCTGTCTCTCTCTCTCTCTCTCTCTGTCTGTCTGTCTCTCACGTCCTTCTCAGGGTGCAATGGAAGTATTGCATGTGTGGACTGGGAGTACAGCATACTTTTGTAGGTATCTGCATATGCCCATGTGATGGCCTCTGCACCAATTGTTAGCCAGCATTTGCTAATTGCATTCAGCCAGTTGTGTACTGATTGCAGTTCTCACTGTGATTTCAGAACAGTGCTATAAAAAGGAATGTGAGATAGGCGTAGCCCTTTCAGATTTTAAGGGCAGGGACCATGCTGTTATGCTGTGGACAATGTTCTGTGAGTGTAAAGGTTGGTATCTCTCTCATATTTCCAGGTGTGTTGTAGATTAACATTCCTCCATTCATTTCTCCAGTTTCCTGTACTAACTGTGTATGTACACTGACACCTACAACTACTACTACTGTTAATGTGTGTGTGTGTGCTTTCCTTTCACTTTTGCTTGCACTTTGTTGCTAAGGCTTCAATAGTTGCCCTTTACAGTCACTACTTGTATGCCTGCTAGGTGTCCTGACTGTAGTGTGCTGCTGTAGCTTTCCTATTTTCCATGTACATTCACACCTTGGAATGCTTGCTATATCTGCTAGGGTGTTACAGCATGCAGTGTGGTCTGGCCATGGTGTGGGCCTTGACATCTATTAGGGTATTTGAGTATGCTGCTGAGCAGGCCCCAGAGACTTTCAGGTTCATCTGTTATGTGCCTCATGGAATGGTACATATCAGTGGGGCATACCCATTAAAATGTCTGGTATGCTGCAGTTGTGGCTGTGGGTTAGCATGAGCATATGTATTACTACACTTTTTCTGCCATGCAAGTGGTGAATACTTTCAGGACTCCATAGTTACCATTGCATGTGTTACACCTTTCTGCCTACTGTTTGTACATTTCACATGGAGTCTGTGGGGCATCCCTGTAAGTCATTCACTGTTGCTATGTCTAGGCTCTTAACTATTCAAATATGGGGGTGTCAGACCCGTCATGTGTACAGATATTTGCAGGTTGTCCACATTTCTGCCTCATATTTTGGTCAATATCTCATGCACACCTTTTTCTGGCAAATCAGTCTGGGCTCAAGTCAGAATATGATGACAAACATTCAAGTTTCAGACTTCATACCCTTCCAAACATCCCACAAAGTGCAGACCCTGTTACTCTCTGAACTGTCTGCGTTTGTTGTAACATTATTTGTAATGTGTCCCTGGTTTTGGGCCTTTGCTCCACATATTTTATTACTTGGTCCAGATGTGTTCCTGTAAGAGGTTGTGGGGTATGGGCAGTGATTATCCTGCTGTGAGTATGTGTGTGGCTTGCAAGGTGCTTAGTGACATTATTACCTACTAGCTTCCAACTAGCATGGCTGTTTCTGTTCACACACTACTATTATGGAAATCCACTAGTTTTGATAGTAATTCTAAATGGCATGCTTTGTGTACTACACATCTATATTCCCTTTACATTCATTCCTACTATTACATGATATATTTATTTTAGCACAATGTTCTTGTATAAGAGTCATGGTTTAGTGGTAAGTCATGCAGACTACTGTGTCCTGGGTTCGGGACTGACAGTGGGATTTTATTTTGCTTTTGAACTGAGTACAGGACCTGTCAATCAAAGTGACTAAGACACTTTTAAGCAGTTGTAACCGGGTTAGTGCTGGTTTGCTCGGAGCTCACGCATGCACACTGGCGGTTAGCTCCGCGCACACAAGCGCACACCTGCTTACAACCGCTTAAACGTGCTTACTCTTGTGCACACCCACGCTATTTTCTTTGAAAGAAAAGAAAATGGGGAGACAGGAAAGTGGTGAAAAAGGAGTCACAAAGAGGGTAAGGCAGTAGGGAAACAAGCTTGGGATGTGCAGGAGGGATGTAGGTAAGGCCCATAGCTGCCCATTTCTTCATCAGCAACAGCTGTGCCTATGTATGTAATTTGGTGTGACATTTGAAACCTTCCACCCCTGAGAGAGGTGTCAGGGCAACAATAATACTTGTTGTACAGCCAATTGTAATTGATAGGTTCCATGTCCAGCAGACATGTGCGGAATGGGCAGCTATGTATGGGGCGTAATTTTTTTGTGGGTACAGAGTGCCCTTTTTTTTTCAGGTGAGAGTGGTATGTCAGGTGAAGGAAGTCAGTACAGCTGGGGAGGTAGGTTGGGTAGGTAAACAGACAAGACAAACAAGACGCATACAGGGGCGGCATATGACACGTGTGGGGGGGTTACGCAATTGACGGGGATGGAGGTTTGGATATCCAGAGCCCATGAGCCCACAGATGGCAACAGTGGAACTGATATCCCCACCCATAGGCAGTTGCCACTGTTCCTTCACTGCCCAGGACGGGGCTGTGCTGGGGGCTGTGTAGGCGGGGCAACAGGCATGCCCGTTAGTTGCGCCACCCATGCCTCGAGCTGGCGTAGGGGCTCGAGAACAGAGTCCCGAATCTCCCTACGCACCACAGTCCGGACGCTACGGAGGGTGAGTGGTGGTTCTCCTCCGGCCACACTTGCAGAGGGGGGGCGAGCCTGATCCCCTGCAGCACTTCCACCCACAGGTGGCACAGGGCCACCGGAGGAGGGTCTGGACTCGGCACTAGTGCCAGGTGCACGCGCCAGCTGAGGTGGGAGAGGTGGGTCCACTGGAACCCGCCTTCCCTGTCGTCCTATGTTTTGCATTATGTCATGACAGTTTGGGTTAGTGACATATAATACCATTCACAATTAGTTGTAACAGCATGCATTAGTATTCCCATTAACCAAACACCCAGATATTCACACCATTGAACAGCGTGCATAACACATGCATAATTTGAAGAGAAATACACAATCCAACAACATGCAGGGTTAATTGATGGCAACAGGCCATCAGGTGTGGATGTATGAACAGGGCAGATGCATCAATGGACATGCAAATATATATGACCCAACAGGACAAATGTCTAGGGGTGTTAATTGTGATTGCACATACCATTTTCACGTGGAATGGGTTATATGTGGTTATAGGGTGGGGTAAAGAAAGTAATATTAACACCTTCGAATAACAATACATATGCTGAACATTTCTAATAGCTACAGTTATATACACACTACTGTTCTAACTACAGTTTCCTATATGATAACTATTTCAACTTGGTGATAGGACTGTTACTGCAACATCAATATACATTTTATGGTTCTTCATACACATTCATATCTAGCTTTGTTCAGCTACATCATCCTGCTACATTTGCTTTATATAGCTGTAGACAAGTGTGGATGTTTGGTATATCAGACAATCATCCTATCTGCATATTGCAGACTGAGAGCAACATATCCAGATTTTGGGATACACATTCCAGATGCAGCAACACTTTAAACAGATTTTGCTGTTTGGTTTTGAATCTCACATGCATTTCATTCTGTCTTGACTGCAGTATACTTTATTCAGGGGTATTACTACTGTATTGCTGGATTCATGACACTTTCTCACACTCTCTCACTTGCTTTCATTTTACTATTCAGGATGGTACTTCTAGGCTTTATTGACATGTTTTACCAGTAGTTATTACAATCCTTTCCAGCAGTCTCACTTCTGTCATGTTTCAGTATTTCCACAGGGATATATTTCACACATGTGATTTCATCATCTTCTGCAGCTATACTTTTCAGCCTGCTGCAGGTTGTGTACTATTTTCTTACAGGTAGGGCATTTTTATTTCAGAATATATGTCAGACAGTTTCATTTTTTGGTTTAACTTACAGGCTGAAACACACTTTTGTAATCAAGCAATACTTGCATACACTTTCACACTGTTACTTGCAGATTTTATTCCTTACTGACTATACTGCACTCTTTTGCTGACTGTCATACTTTTATATTTCTTTACAGTTACTGGTAGTGGATTACTGACCTGCCTAGTGGCGCAACCGCACCAGCCTATCGCCATAGGCTCTGCGGTTCGCAGAACGGACACCTGCAGCTGTAATATAAATGAAGTAATATTGGAATACACATCTCCATAATATCAGCTAGTTTAATTTCTAACATACATAATTAAATGTTACTTACTCAGTAGTGGGGCGTTGGGTGTTTGCCGGGCCTTCTGGATCCAAAGGTTCAGTTGGTCCTGCTTGCGTCTCTTCAGGTCCGCATGGTGGTGACGGACCTGCTCACCAGTCCTTGGAATCCCTGTGGCACTGGTGAGATCATGAGCCAACCGGTCCCATGCCTCGGCCCTGTATGCTCCCCAGAGGACCTGGCCCTGCATGAGTTGGGCCTCATGATTATGGACTAGGAGCCAGACCATGTACCTGGACTCCTCAACACCCCACCTCTGTGCTCGGAAGCAACTACCCTCTCCTACTCCTGTCATTCTGCCTGCAGGTCAGTTCTACAATCGTTTATGCTGTGTATTCCCGCCTATGGGGCTTATATAGTCCGTTTTTCCCGCACATATCTGTGATTGGCCATTTTGGAATTGTATCAACTTCAGTAAACCTGCATTGTCATGCTCCAGTTTGTATTCATTCCTATATATTAGCTATTATTGCATTTCTAGGTACTGCTGTCGTGGCTTAGTGGTTTGGTACCTTGACTATGGTGTATAGTATCCTGGGTTCAAACCTGGCCACTGCTTTTTATTTTTCATGACTGTCTAGACATGCTGAGGGGTGTGTCTGTGTAAAGGCATTTTGATATGGCTTGCTCAACATTGCCCGTCGGTTAGCTCGTTTGCGCGGTGCGCAGCTCCGCGCAAATGGGATACGCTGGTTTAAGCCTCATTTGGCTATCGGCACGCATATTACACTCAGCTCAGTTAGGGGCACATAGATTTAGCGTGTTAGACCACTGCTCAGCTACGGGCACTCATTTTGCACCAGTTAAACCACTGCTCATCTACGGGCACATGTACTCACTCTGTTAAACTGTAGCTCAGCTATGAGCACATCTGGCATTTTTTCTTCTTTTGTTACCTCACATGTCTTCAATATAAATGGGCTATTTCATTACATTTTACATAAATTGTGGTTTTATGTGTACATATTTGTCAGGGACTTGTTTCCTGCTTATTTTGAAAAAAAAAAAAAAATTGGTGTTGTGGGGGCTCGAACCATGAATGCCTGCTCTTCAGCCAACATCTCTACCGCTACGCTATTGCTTCCTGGCTTATTTTGCATATTTATTTCTTATATGCTTTCCCACTGACTGCTAACTGTAGCTGTGCTACGGGCACGCCCGCGCAAACGAGCACTCACGGTTAAACATCTTTACAATTTAAAAAAAATATATAACATGTTCATTTATATATATTTTATGTTCATAGTCTGTGGGGGCATGTGTTGTGTTGTGTTTATTCACATTTCCGTGGACTCTGTTGTGGGTGTTTACTTTGGGCACTTTTACACTTCTGGGGGCGTGTCCGCCTGCAGGGCTCAGCCTACGGACACGCCCCCTACTGTCTTACATGGACCGTGTTAGACTTAGGTGTGATTCAGCATGCTCTCATGAATATGCAAAGCATGCTGACATCACTCCGTTTAACTGCAGCCTCCGTGTAAGAGTTATAACTCTTACACGGAGTCTTCGTGAATCCTTGCCTAAGATTTTCCAAAGTCTGCTGCAACTCCGGAGTTTGAAATCCTCCCAGACAGCATCGGGTATTCTATAATTCTTTGCAAGTAGCTGAATTCAGTGGTTCACCATAATTCAGTGCTGCTGTGGTCAGAAACCAAATCAACCTCAAATGTGTAATAAAGAAAAATTCAGATAAAAATGTATCAGTCCAAGGCAGTAGAATAAGGCAAATACAGTTTTAATTTAGTGTTTTTGTCTAAACTATCCTAAACTTCTTCAGAATGAAACCTGCTGAACTCCACAAGACATTTAAATACTAGAAAAGCTACATGACAGCTGTTGAAAACATCACATGATCTAATACATTTCCAGTGTTGAATGTACTATAAGAATCACTTGTGCATTTCTACATAGGAGGAATGTCATATCAATCCCAAACCATGGTTTATACCAAATATAAAAAGGTTAATCCACAACAAAGATTAATACAATATAAACAACTACCAAGGTTCCACAGGAAACATTCTAATTTACTACAAAACTAGGTGGCACTTGAACATCATTCCCCTCAAATATAAGTGGCATTGAGCATAGGCTCCACACTTACACATTATGTTTTTATTTTCATTGGTGGGGGGTACACTCCAGTAAATTCTTAATATATTTTCCTTTTTTAAAAACAAACTTATTTTGGATTACAATTTTTGTTTTGTAAACCAGTGTGTGCACTTAATATGGCCTTCCAATTCTAAGAAAAGACGTTGGTCATGTGTAAAAAGGAATTGGAACTGCTCCTAGCTGACCATCAAGGTAATGCTTGGTAAGTGAGCACTCATTACCAATTAAGAAAAGTGCGTATAACCACCCCCACCTCCCCTGAATTACCATGTGATGGTTTTTGAAATTATGTGTGAGACTGAACTGCATGATTTGGCACACAGGAAAGGAAACAAATGTTTTTAAAAGCTGTCCAAAGGTGGATCTAGATTACTTTCTACCCTAAAACAGAACAGGTTCACCTGTGTAATGAAACTTGATGGGGGGGGGGGCATCATACTTATGCAATACCAGGAGTATGTTGGGAAAATTTCTGAAATGTTAATGGAAACTTCTAGGTACCAATCTGTGTCATTTAACAAAGTAAATACTCCATACAGAAGCATTGACACATATTATGATCTCTTGTTGGAAAATTGTATTTCACCTAAGTTGTTTAAATTCATACAAATGGGCCTTCCTGTTATTCCAGGGATCTTTGGTATCTCCAAAGCTAATAAGTGCCTTGTGGACCCACTATTGAGATGCATAGTAACCTCAGGGAAGTCTAAAATTTAGACTGATGCAACTTATATCAGGTTAAAGTAATTTTTTATGACAAATGTCATGTTTTGAAAGTGTCCTGGCATTTTGTAAATGCCAAGAGCTAAATTAGATTTTATCAGGATGCCATTTTTGTTACAACTAATGTAATTGACCTCTTTTCTTGCATTCCACACTCTATCGGACTTGATTTGTTTAATGGCACCCCCCTGATACAGAGCAACCATTTCATCCATTATGATGTTAGAATGTTAACTGAATTTTTGGAAGTTTCAACATATGCAGATACAACTGCGTTTTTTATGACATTTCTGATATGGACAGGTGGACCAAAATGTTTGATTAAGTTTATTGAATTTTGGAATTCTGCAACATAATTTCTAAAATTCACACACTGCTAGTATTCAGAGTTTTAATTATTTTCATGTGAGCCAAAGTTACCATCCACACAAGCAAAAGGGTAATATAGTTAAGGGCCAAACACTGACAGTATCACAAATGACTTTGACTGACTTACATTTCCAGCAGGAATTAGAGTCTTTAAAGAAGTTTTTTAATTGAAGATATCCACTTGACCTGTTCAGAGGTACTGAATTGCAAATCTCAAATGAGAGACATGGTAGATTTAAACCAGTTATTACTGGAGGGTGCTGAACAATCTAGCTAGGAGTAGTGACAGAAATACAGAAGATGATGATGATAAAACACCTTCAGTAACTTTTGTGTTACCTTACTCTCACCTGGCTTCCCCCTTATAAACATCTTTTCTAGGAATTGGGAGGTCATATTAAGTGCAGATACTAGTTAACAAAACAGAATTGGAATCCAAAGTAAGTTCATTTTCAAAAAAGGAAAATATATTTAGAATTTTCTGGATTGCACTCCTCACAGTGAAAATAAAAAAAAAAAAAATTATAGAATATTTAAGTGGGGAGTCTGTGCACAAAGCCCATTTATATTGAAGGGAATGAAGTTCCTAGGCCACCTGATTTTGCAGTAAAGTCTAAGGGGAATTTTTCCTGTGGAACCTTGGGGGGTGTTTATATTGGAAAATGTTATTCTTGTAGTGTGTTTTACATTGGAAAGACTGGATGCGCTTTAAGGAAATGCATTTACCAGCATGTGTACAGCAGAAAGACATATAATGCAATAATTGTTTTATATAGGTTATCTATTACTTTTCAGAACTTTGTGCAGTTTAAATTGTTTATCTTGGGAAGGTAGTAAAGTCCCCAAGGGGTAGATGCCCCTGAACTTTTCTCACAGATTAAATTCAATGCAACAGTATTTCCAGGTTTAAATGACTCATTTTCCATTGGTAGTATATAAAGCTGAGGGCCGCAATTTTATGATAATGAAAAAAAGTTTGTTTTAACATCTATTTTGCATAAATGTCATTTTTTTACCATTTTTTTAAATATTTATGTATTCATTCATTGTCACTTGAAATGTTTTGGATCATGTGATATCATGTGACTTTTCTAGTATGTAAATGTCATGTGCTGTTCAGTAGGTTTCATTCTGAAGAAGTCTATGATTATTTAGATGAAAGTGTTAAAACTGTCTTTGCCTCATTCTACTGCCTTGGACTGATGTATTTTCATCCAGATAACTATGTCAGAAGTTAAGAGGTTCAGAGCAAGTCCACAATAATACTACCCATGCTGACCCAAAGAAAATAGTCAATATCCTAGCTGTCAAATTTAGTAAAGTTTTACTCGACCTACAGTTATAGCTTTCCACAGATTATACAGATTCAGCCATCCCCATTAATTATTATGAAACAAGCATTCTCACCCATCGCTGAGGATTATCAAGAAAGAAAACAAAAAGAAACTTCTATAAGATGTGGTACGTTATCACGAATACAGCCTTGGTAAAATAAAGTATATATAAAAAAAGACTGAGTATAGCCTTGTGAAACTCCTGTACAGATCAAAATGCTTTTGCATTTGCACTTGTCGCTGCAAGTCTCCTTTGGTTGTAAACACATTCACAAACATATTCACCAATACTTTCTAGAATTATCTAGTTTGTCTTCTTGCTGTACACCTAAAGTGGGAGGAATGTGTAGTATGTTTTGTGGTAGTGTGCATGTGTGCGTGTGTGTGTGTGTGTGTGTGTGTGTGTGTGTGTGTGTGTGTGTGTGTGTGTGTGTATGTGTGTGTGTGTTATTTTAAGCAGAAATTTGTTACATTTGCAAACCAATAACAAAAGCCATCAACTATAGCTGTAACTCCATGTGCAACAGAATGTTAAGATGGTAAAAACTTAACACTCTCAAAACAAGCCCTGCAAGAGGTATGGGGCCAACCTCTAAAATAATCATTTCTGCCTAGTAAGCTTATTCATTTACCAAGTGAATAAAATAAAATAAATAATTGGATTTCTATAGTCTCCCTAGTTACATATCATAAAACTTAGACATCCATTCATACATAAAGTCCTAGATAACAGAGTCACAAAAGGAAAGCACTAAGGGGCTATGAAAAGTATTCAATTTACAGGTATAAATTGGAGCTTTTGCCTAAATGTAACAATGGAGATTACTGTTGAAAATCTAACCAAACATTAAGGTACTGCACTTATTTAGATTGCATTAAATCAACAGGCTTCTGTTGCTTTGCAGTATATATTTAAAATAAAAATCCTGAAACCATTTTTTATGAGGGAAAAAAAAGCTTATCCTAAAAATTAACAGCTCCAATGCATTCTTAATTAGTTCTAAATAAGTTATGTTAATAGAAAAAAAAACAATACTAAGTGCCCCATACCTGTAGCCATAAAAGGCCCACATGAAGTGTATTAATTAGCAATTTCAGCTCAGAGACCCACTGGCAAACACTAGAACTAGAACATTTCTGGGAGAGAAGTATGTGCAGAAAATTATCAATATTGATAGCTTTTAGATTTTGCTATTTCTGCAAGGCAAATAATTTTAACTGACTGAATTAGTACATGAAATATGTTCGGTAATGCTAAAGATGAACATTAGCAAGTCTACACACAATTAAATATTGTTCACTAAAGGTGTACAGAATGTACTCTGAGGGACTGCATCTACAGCAAACTTGAATATCACCTCAGAGTTTATTAAAAAGTGCCACAAGGAAATGCAAGCAGTACTCAGCAAGGCTGGACTTCTTTATTCACAAAATGCATAAATAACATACATTTTTATTAAATAAATGAAGGAATGTCAGCATGAGTATGAATATCAGAAATGGCTAACATACAGGTAAAAGAAGCACGGTGCACTGTTACTGCAAATCTGTGATGTAATTTCACCAAGATGATTGACCTACAAATATAAAGAAGCTTAAATTTAAGAACATGAAGTCTGATTATAGCAGTTTACCAAATAAAACTTTCTCATAAACCATATGGTGTGCTGCTGATAGGCATGATAGAGAATAAAATGCTTACTTAGACAGACACACACATACACATATACACTCACATTCACACATATGTACATCACACAAAAGATATGGAGTAGTAGGTAATGGACACAGTACAGCAAGTTTCTAAAGCGCATTGCTCATTGTCTAACAGCTATGTACTTGTATGCAACACTCAGCTGTAGAATGCATGGTACAGTTGTCTTGCCAAATATAAAACCGCTGAAGCATGCATGCTCCATTGTGATGCAAGGTACACAGAGCTACAGCCAGAAATGATATTTATACTTCTTTGAAAACACTGCGGGCTCTTGAAAAGCAGAATAGACCATCTGCATTGTACACATCAGCACCTCAGCAGTGGCAGATAGCACTGTTAAGAAGCATGATGTACAAGCTATGACTGTGTTAATTATGTGAAATGCTTCTCCGGAGCTTCCAGATTTAGTAATGTACAGCGTACATAGGTTGCTGTCCTGTGCTCCCTATTTGGAAAGTGACAGTATCCCCAACACTACCACTGTTGTTAACATTCAGGATGCCTAGGATGTTCTGCTTTGCATTTTGTTTACAAAGTTATATCTTCTTCCTAATGCTTCCATTAACTTTATCATACAGGACGTGCAGACCTCCCTGTTATATGGCCCGTTTTAGTAGTTAGAGATCTCACCAATACAAATAGCATGTATTTGGGAGGTATGCACTGCATTTTTTCTGTACCCCTCACTGAAGCACTGCACTATCATGGCATGTTTCTTTCATCAGTGGGTGTGGACACAGGATAAAGAATAATAGTCCATCATTTTCATCTGTTTCCACTTAACCCTGGATAACAAGCATGTGATTCTGCTCCTGGCATCATGTTTGTTGCTCAACAATTGATTCAATCTGCACTATGGCTGAGCTGTTGTACAGATGGTGGTCCTGAGTCTCATACAGCCTCTCCTGCTCACATAGCTGGTGGCTGTGTGACTACCAGTGTCACTAAAACAGCTTATCACCACACTTCCCCTCCTGGGTTGCAAGTGTCATTGTACAACATAATTTCATTAAAGGTAAGAGTTTTATTGAATGCAAGGAAACCTCATAGCAGGGTGCTGCTGGAGTGTTTAGGGGGTGAAAGGTACATGATTTCTCCAGTGCTGGCTGGTGGGGACAGTGTGAATAGGTTGGGCTGTGTATTGCCTGATGCTATGTCTGGACAGGGAGAACATGCAGCATTGCAGACAGCTTCTCATCAAAAATAAAATGGAAGGAGTTTAAAGCACACATTTAAAGTATGCCACAGTCTATATTCTGAATTGTTTTATTATCCCTAAACAATAGGGAATAGTTATAAGGCAAGCATGAGTTAAATCAGATTAACAGGCTTAACAGAGCTAAGGAAAAATAAATACTAAAAGGTTCCCACATATTCAAAAAAGATGAAGCTCACACCCATGTATCAAGAAGAGCACACTCATGTACCATTAAGAGCACACCCATGTACCAAGAAGAGCACACTCATGTACCATTAAGAGCACACCCATGTACCATTAAGAGCACACCCATGTACCAAGAAGAGCACACTCATGTACCATTAAGAGCACATCCATGTACAAGAAGAGCACACCCATGTACCATGAAGAGTACATTCATGTAGCATGAAGAGTACCTCCATATACCAGGAAAAGTACATCTATGTATCATTAAAAATACATCCACGTACCTTGAAGAGCACACCCATAAATCATGAAGAGCACATCCATGTACATCTCATTTCTGCCACTGGTCCAATGTTTTAAAGATATTATGTCCTATATATATTCAAATGTTCAACATCATATAGTTTTATAATGTGCCTCACAAATGCAAGTGCAGCATAAGACAGATTTCTGTGATGTTTGCTTGCAGATAAAGAAATCTTATATTTTATATAAAACTCAAAATATGGAGGATCCTGCGCAAGATATGACAGGTGCAATGCCATAAAATCTGAAATTAAGGTTTAGCTCTTTGTCTGGAAGGGCTGTGAGTCAGAAAAAAATTCCTAGACTGACCATATGAACCCTCCTCATTTATGGTCAACATGGTAAAGCACCGATCATCCCTCATCATTCAATGAATTCCCACCCTGCCACAATCCCCAAGGCACTAAAAACAAATTAACAAGTCACTGGTTTTTCCAGTGTACTAGAAACCACTGTTCACTCAATTCCCTACTGAAATCAAAATATATTAACCATTTCCTTCTTTGCCATGGTGTGAGGGGCTGTACAGTTGGGTGCATAACAGGAGGCTCAAGCCAGACTCATAGCAGAGACAAAGGTCTACTCATATCAGTGGAGCTTTCATTCTGGAAACAGTTCAATCTGGCACTTATTTACTGAATCCAAAGACATAGATTGCAACAGAACAATTCATGTGGCTAGGTGATATTAGTCTGGACATTAACATATGACATATGAATGTATTTTACATCATGCAATTATTATTCGGGCTTACCGTGGTCAGAATATGAATTAGACATGCAGCAGGTGTAATGAGGTGATGATCACAGGTGATGCTGTTGTGGGTGGATGAATTTCTTTGAACTTTGAAGGCTTCAGTACTGTCACTCAGTGTCTATGCCACTGATAATTAAATTCATTTGAAATGTTTGTTTCAGTGTAATGCATGTCATGACATGATGAAGAATGGGTAATAACTGAACCATTTCTGGGCAGTTAACAAGAAATTTGTTTCTGCTGCTAGCCATCTTTTCAAAATGTATGTGTGTGAGAGATGAGCACTAAATGAATGTAAATGTAATCTGCTAGGTCATTACTGTTTAGTTTATCTTAATGAAAAATGATACATCATTGAGTTAGTCCAGCTGACTGTGTCACAGCAGTCATCCTAAAGTAGATTTTATGTTTGCTTTTACATCTTTCTGTTTTAATTGTAAAAACTAATTAACAGTTAAATGGATGCAGCTATTACTGGGGCTAAGGAATGTTCAAGTGATACAAGAGTACTGGTCAGACTGGTGCTGGGTGATTAATTTTCCAACCACTGCTGAGAACAGGTCATGACCTATAAAATGTACTTTTTGATACTGATGGAAAACTGGTCTGAGAATAACCATTTCTTCTTGCTGAATATAGGGCAGAATACTTCAGGACTACCAAGTATAGAAACCTCAAATGTTTTGTTATGGTCTACATGGACTTATTGGTGCTTTACTCACTTAAGAAAATATATATCATTGTGATGTTTAATACACTGAGTTTCTTTCTTTCTCTGATGCAAACATATGGGCCTGAAGTCAGCAAGGGTGGGAGACAAAAATATCTGAAAATATATATTTTAATAACCTGTCATAGACATTTCTTGCATTTCTTTGTGACTCTACCTATCTTATTGCACAATATATGCTATTCAGTGTTACATACTTGTATTTCACATTATGAAAAACTATTAACATACATATTAAATCAGTACAGACTATAATCACAGACGCTGCTAGCATTTCTTCTGTATAGCTAGTACAACCATATATTTGACAGTAGGTAGCAAGCAGGATAGCTTTTTATAGATTCTAAAAACAGAAATCCCACAGTCAATACACAAAAGTAACCAGAATATGCCTTTCAACTTTTCATCTTTAATTTATATAAAACTGAATGTACAGTTCTTTGTTATGTAAACCTTATACAGTGTGCTAATGTTATATAAATATTGACCTGAACTACAAAGTGTGCTGTCTTGCCCTGTCCATCCCACTGTTTCCTTTTCATAAGGACACCAAACTGTTTATGATCATTTCCACCCGTGTATAACAGCACCCATCCCCACTAAAATTTGTATTTAACTAAAATCCCACCTTCACATTAGGCTGTCAAATGACAATGACTGCCCCATCAAATTCTTTTACTGTGCCTACATATATATTTCTTTGGTAGATCTTAGAACATTTCAGTTTGGTGGGGGGGGGGGGTCAACTTTTGATGTCACAATTTCTTGTTGTCCTTATCAAACACCAGCAAAGTGGGGCCTGGGAGACAGACATTGCTTTCGGAAGTGGGACCATAGTAATGTAACTGAAAGTGTCAACTCAATGGCTTTGCCTTGCATGTTACAACAAGCAAACTCCATTTCATTTCTGAGGAGGATATTTTCAGACAACCCCCTAAAATATTTTGCCAGCAACCTGAACAATTATTCAGAACACCTCCAATAGCATGCTGGATCCTCAGGGAAGTAATGATATAGCTTTCCTGGTGTTATGAAGGGGAAGGAAAAAAACTGCTAGAGAAACATACCTCTGTAGCTTGTAGTTGTAGAGCAGAAGAGACTCTTAACTCATTCCCCCAGTACAGCTCTTATGAGTGTGTACCTTTAATTCCCAGTGGGTGTGGCTTGAGCCTTTAGAAATGAAGTTATCACCTTACAGTTCTAACAAATACTCATTGACAGAGGTCAGATATCAGTACAATTGTATTACATACATACATACAAATGTTTCAAGCATGGGCATTAAAGCCCTTCTAGCTTGCCAATATGCCAAAACACTTGTTCCCATAATACATGTCCAGGCTGTTCTTAAAAATATCTAAACTAGTACTTGCTTTAATGTAATTTGGTAGACTTTTCCAAGCATCAGCTACTCTGTCAGAGAACCAATTAGTACACTTCTCATTCCTATAGAGTCTTCTACATGGGTTATCTTATGATTCTCTAGTACTTTTTGATAACCCCAAACATTCCCAGAGGTAGTTGTCCCTAAATACGTTATATACCTGAATAAGATCGCCTCTTAAATATCTGTAAGAGACATTGTATAAGTTCACATATTTTAGTCTTTCATAATAACTTAGATTTTCACATCCGTGGATGCCCTTAGTATATTTCCACTGTACTCTTTCCAGTTTATTCATGCTTGTTTTCCTATAGGGTTTCCATATTGTTATTCCATACTCAAGTTTGCGTCTAATGTAACTAACACACAATGACTTCATTATGTTTGATTTCCTAGACTTTATAAATCTTTTTATACAACCTATAGTTCTATAACTATCATTAGCCAATAGGTTGATATGATTAGAAAAACTCATAGCTGAATCTACCCATATACCCAGGTCCTTCAATGAGTCTACAGTTTCAATTACTGTGTGCTGTATTAAATATTCACCTTTCAGTTTATGTCTCCCAAATTTCATATGCTTAGTTTTTGATGTATTTATCAACATATTATTCTCCTGTGCCCAAATGGTCAATTTAGTCAAATTATTTTGCAGACATGCCTTATCTGTAACACTTGTAATCAGTTTACCCAATTTCAGGTCGTCAGCATATAGACTGTAGAACACCTCAGATGAAAAAGTCAAGTCTGAAAGATACAATCTAAACAAGTAAGGGCCTAGTACAGAGCCCTGTGGGACACCTTGACTGTAACCACGGATTTCAAGGTGTCCCACAGGGCTCTGTACTAGGCCCTTATTTGCCATCATTAATGCTTCAAGATAAAATATTCCGATACCTTGTGTTTAGCATGGGTTTGGAATTATTAATGCAAATATGAACAAGCAATATTTGATGCCTAAAGGCACAGTAGGAGGTAAGTGCAGAATTGTCTGGAGGCACACTTGGCTGTAATGAGTTAAAAGAAAGCCCTCTTGTCTGATTCTGGTAAACAACCAAAGGTCATCTGCCCTACCTAATTCCCAGCATGAGAGGCAAGTCTAAGTAATCAATACCCTCATAAAATATAAGCTCTTCCAGTGGAACCCTTCCCCCAAGTATTCAATGTAGCTCAATAACATTCCCAACAATCTCCCATAAATACACACAGAAAAGTCAGCATCTGTCTGCTCTAAATATAGTGGTAAATTCAGGAATAAAGCTCTCTGGTGGAATTCCCTGTATTAATAAACTGCTTAATAAAAGAAGAAAAATGATGAAACAGTCTGAGAAATAACCATCTCCTTATCTCATACCCTCACTGGAACCTGCCATCAAGGAACTTAAAGAGCACTATTAGAAAATATGAAGTGGAGTATGAGCTTAAAGTCTCTACAAGGGTCAAAGGAAACACTAAATCTTTCTTCAGTTAAGTCAGGAAATTAAGGAAACATTTCTGAAAATGCACAGCTCTCATGCTTAATAATATGTATTCTGATCCCAAAAATATAATCTGTAGATTAGCAGACAAATGTAGTGCTAACTATAGTGTTAATTTTATCCCACTTGTCCACATTGTTGGGACCAGAGTCTCTGAAAATTTAGTTTCTCCTAAAGTCACACTGGAACAAGTCTTAGAATCCCTGTCAAAGGCTAAAAAATAATGTTTCCATGGGTCTAGACATAATACCATACTGCATTCTCATTAGTGCCAGGTATGCACTATTTATTTACATTTGGTGACCAGTTAATGTCCGACTGGGCTAAATAAAACAAGCCCATTTTCAGTGGAGATCTGGGGAGAAAAGCTCACAAAAATAAAACAACTTTACAATATTTAAAAGTACTGCAAGTTGCAGTATTACAAAGATTTCTATGAAAGTGCACATAAAAATTTAGTAAAGAGTACAAACAAGCTTATACAAGGTTCAAAGAGTCACACTTCAAACCATAAAAATGTAATATCAACCAAACCACAATTTCAAATAGACAATATTGAGTTACATACGCGGAGACAAGTTTGTACGCTTAGCCAGGGGTAGTACAGGAGCATAGCTAGTGATTGGAGAAATAGTTTGTAAGGAGCCATTTGAATCTACGGGTATTGGTTATAGGTAGTAAATGCTGGGGAAGGGAATTCCAAGTTTCAGCTATTAAGTAGCTGTATAAAGAATCACCATAAGTGCTGTGGGTTTTGACAACTTTGAGCAAGTTTTTTCAGCAGACCTGAGTGAGGTAAGGTTGGAATAGGGTTGTACGAGGTTAGATAGGGCTGGGCAATAGTCAGGGTTATGAATAATGGCGTGGGCTACTACTAGTTGGTTTAGGGGTAGTAAGTTTGGGAGTTCAATCCAGTTTAGTTTCTAAAGGGCTATGCAGTGGTGAGCTATATGGGGAAGGTTAGTGGCAAATTTGGCAATTTTAGTATAGCAAGCTTCTAGGCTATTCATATCAGATTTTCGAAGGTTTGTCTAGACTTGTGAACAATAGAGCAGGGTGGATAGCAGGTGAGTTCTTGCAGTAGGTATTCTAGCATAGTAAGAAAGATAGGGTTTATCCCTGTATAGAGCACCTAATTTTGTGTGGACTTTGTTGATTGTTGAAGCAATGTGTCTGTCAAATTTTACGTTACAGTCTAGGGTAACACCAAGGAGTTTAATATATTCGACAGGTTCAATTTTTGTACCATTAGAGGCAAAGATAGAGAGATGGTTTTGTTGGTTTTTATTGGAGGAGTTAGAAAATATCATAAGTTTAGTCTTGTTTGGATTTAGAATCAGTTGGTGGTCAGAGATGTATTTTTCAATGTTATTAAGGGCAGTCTGGAACTTTGCTTGGAGTTCATTTATTGAGGCGGCAGAGCAAATAAGAGATGCATCGTCTGCATACTGAATGATAGAGGCAGGTGATGCTGCAGTATAAAGATCATTGGTGAATATAATAAAGAGTAGTTTGCCTAAGATGGAGCCTTGATTGATGCCTATGGAGACAGGCTTCTCCTTAAGCTGTTCAACCTCAGCGTTACCAGCCATATATATAAAGCTAGGGAATAAATCATAACAAAACTTATTTATGCAGACATAGGCAACTTATCTAATCTAGAGTTGAATTAGTTTGGGCTTGTGAAGGGTAGGTCCTGTCTCCTGAACCTAGTAAACATCTTTGAAAAGATTGGAGATGCTGTGGACAATGGTCACCCAGTGCATGCTGCTTCTCGATATGCTCCTAGTTTGTATAATTAGACAAATTACACAAACTTAATGTAAGCCCCAATACTGCCTGCTGGATTGCAATTTCTTTCCAACAGATCCTAAGCTGTAAAAGTTGCTTCTACTTTCTCTGAACATAAACTGTGCATTGCAATCCACTTACCCTTAGTACTAAACAGCTCCAGGAAAGGTTGGACTATGCGCATACCAGGTGTACCAAAAACAGTCTCAAGCTAAATGCAAAAAAAAAAAAACAGTGTAGTAGCTGCTCTAACCTCACGTTATAAATGGTACTTCTCTTCAGACAGACATGCTCATAAGAGATCCAGGTATGTATGTGGACAACTCATATTTAATTGTATTCCCACCATAGTCAAAAATCCTTCTTTTTAGCCCAGTTAATTGCCAATAGAGTATATTCAAGATCCAAAGAAGACATCCTACCACTTTAGTTTTCTTTTATGAGCTCCATCATCAAACACAAAGCCCCTTTGGTATGTACAAAGGGTCACTCAACTGGAAAGGCCCCAAAGATTTCTAACCACAAACTGAAAGGCCTTAAGTCCTTTGACTGTCTTGATCACTTCACTCTAGCCACTTATTCCACATGTCATTCTTCCATTAGTCTAGTTATTAGTCTTTTTTTTCCTTTCTGCAACCTCCCAAAGCATTTTTATTCTTTCTCTTACCGAACAACAAATGTTTCCACTCTCTACTGTCTTGCCTCAGCTGAGCTTGGTTTACCATTGTTAATGATGCCTTCAGGGAAGCCACTTACTCTGGACCCAGTCACTGGTTGAAATTCAAAGGATGGAGTGAAGCCATACTGGTTCCCTGAAGTGCAAACTTCCTATGCTACTGGAAGTTAGAGGCACAATTATTTGATATCTTACTGTATGTGTGTGTGTGGGGGGATATTCAGAGGAATGGCAATTGAAAGAAGATGTTAGGGTTGCTTTTAAACCCTACTGCTGGGTTGATTATCTTGCTAGATGTATTAAGGATGTTGTTTCTTTTGGTGGTATTCCAGTCCGTCTACAGTTGGTGCTGCAGTTTGGTGTTGCAAGTATTAAGGATTACCTGATTAGAAAAGAAGTTGGATTATTTTTATGATAAAGTCCACTTGTTTTGTCTTTTTTTCACATTCTTTCCTGATTTGTCAGAATTGTGGGTATGTTTCTTATATGTTAACATTTTTATGATCTATCCAAGTATATATTCTTGCCTGACAGATTTTTTGTAGACTGCTCATTAACCACAGATTCTCACAGCGTTTTCTTCAGTGTGCAAACGGTAATATTTTTCAAGAAATAATAATAATAATAACTTTCAGGAAGATATGTAAGCAAGTATTTTAAAGAGTCTAACTGCAAGGCAGTATATCAGGAATCAAATAATGCATTTTCGGAATAAATAGAGAGTCAAATGGAATCTATGAAAATTCTAAAAGCAAGGTTGGCTCCTGGAACATTTAACTTTTTTTTTCTTTTTGAGAATGAATACTGGATGTAGAGAGCCTGTTTGGACAGTTGGTAAATGACCTATTCAAGAATAGTGTAATTAATACAATGTGGATTAGGTCTCGAAGGTTTGTTTTTTAAATATGACTAGTCCAAAACTTGGTAGATCCCGATGTGTGTGTGTGTGTGTGTGTGTGTGTGTGTGTGTGTGTGTGTGTGTGTGTGTGTGTGTGTTTGTGTGCATGCGTGCATGTGTGTTGGAATATGCATGCATGCAAATTGTGTGTGTGTGTGTGTGTGTGTGTGTGTGTGTGTGTGTGTGTGTGTGTGTGTGTGTGTGTGTGTGTGTGTGTGTGTGCGCGCGCACGCGTGTGTGCATGGGTGTTTGTATATGCCGGCATGCATATAGGCATGCATGTGTGTGTGTGTGTGTGTGTGTGTGTGTGTGTGTGTGTGTGTGTGTGTGTGTGTGTGTGTGTGTGTGTACATATACATGCGTGTGTGTGTATATGTGTATATACGTGTCCATATTTGTGTGTGTGTAAGTCCCCAGTGATATAAAAGTGTCTTTTCAAGTGCAGAAGAATATTATTAAAATGTACATAGATGGCCACCAAGTTGGATAGGCGGTGGAAGAAAATGAAGTAATCTTTGATTTATTTTTAAGCCCACATATCAGACATTCACACCTGCAAGAATGGTTCAGCATCAATAATTGCCACCAGCCCTGGAATCTTGCTTTTGGCACCAAAAACTCTGATAATTCTTACAGATATCGTGGAGAATTATATCTTAAGGCCTGAGACAGAACTTGGCTATATCTGCCTTAACAGGGTTGTGTAAATCATAAGTTCATAAGATAATACCAAGCTCATGGCTTAGCTGCTTTCATGAAGCCTGACTCCATACCAATGTATTTGCTAGTTTCTTCTTAAAGATGGCTGGTGACTGATACATTTTCACAGGGTCAGGTAATTTATTAAAGAGACAAGAGAGAGAGAGAGAGAGAGACTGAGTAATGAATGAACAAGTCTCTCTCTTGCTACTATTGAAAGTCCACATATAAGGTTTGATTGTGGTTGCATGCATGTTGGACTTCCCCTCGGTGTGGCAGACTCCATATGTATTGTTTCGTAGATGAAGATTTTTTTCATGACCTAGAATATAATGCATGGGTTTCTTCTCAGGAGGCAATGTGACCCTGATAAGAAGTACAGCATTTTTAACCATTTAGGATATTAGTTCTTTTGATCATATAACTTTGTATCTTTTCAAACTGAATAAGACGTTTTGTCCAAGGCTATAAAGAAAATAGCTCTATACTGAAGGACTGGCCAAATCACTGAGGTGTACAGAGGAAAAATAACCTCTTTATACTAACTTACTATCCCTCTAAGAATAATGTCAGTTACAAAGAAGACCTTTCTTTTTCCTTTTCTTTGTTTTTTTAATGAAACAATATTTATTTCCATATCTAGAAAGATTACCTTCACAAAATGCACCATCCTCATACAAGGTGCACAGATGACAAATGCCATGGAATGATCACCTTGGCTACCATCCAAAAACCTTCGGAAAATATTGTCAATTCCTTTAATAGTTTCTTCACAGAAACTATCCAGTCAGTAGCTAACCAACTATCTCCCAGTTGCCCAAGTCCTAACGCTGCTGCACATAGTTCTCAACTCCCCTTTAACTTTCAACCAGTTTCCACATCACTTATCCGTGGCCTAATCAAGAAACTAAAACCTACCACCCTTGCAGCGGATCTCCTCCCAGTTGAGTATCTACAAAAAGCTGTGGATGCCATAGCATACCCGATTTCTATCCTAATCAATAGAACTATATCAGAAGCCACTATCCCCTCCATCTGGAAGACATCCCTTGTTATTCCACTCCACAAACATACCCGATTTCTATCCTAATCAATAGAACTATATCAGAAGCCACTATCCCTTCCATCTGGAAGACATCTCATGTTATTCCACTCCACAAAAGGGGCAGTTCCACTGAACTGTCAAATTACAGACCTATAGCTATTTTGTCACCCCTTTATGGAGAAGTGCATCCATAAACAACTCCTGAGCCATCTCATTCAGTACAATCTCCTGGCTAACTCACAGCATGGTTTCAGACCATTCCACAGTACAACCACAGCCCTCCTCTCCTTCTCCAATGTTATTAATCAAAACCAAAACAACAATAAGCTTTCTTCTGCCCTCTTTCTTGACCTCTCCAAAGCCTTCGACATGGTCAACAACCAACTACTCATACACACACTTAAAATTATTCCCCTAGATGTTCAGGCTACCCAATGGTTCAAATCTTATCTGAGTGGTAGACAGGCTATGTCTATATGTCTATAGTAGTACTATGGCAGAACAAACTATCTTCCCTTCTACCTATCATCCTTGGGGTCCCTCAGGGCTCTATATCTTTATTAATGACCTGTACACAGTCATCCTAACAGCCACCTGCATTCAATATGCAGATGACTCCACTTTGATTTGCTCTGCCATCTCCCCTTTAAGTCTGCAGACTCTATCCCAAAATGTTTTTAGTACTGTCGAAAAATGGCTCTGTAATCGACGTCTCCTATTAAATCCTAACAAAACAAAGCTACTGCTTTTCTCCCCCACTTGTAAAGCCTCCACTCCAGCCTTTACTGTAAAATCTAACAATGGCACTGTCATTGTCCCAGATCCCTGTACCAAATTCTTAGGTGTAACAGTTGGTAATAACCTCAAGTTTGATATGCATATTAATCAAACTATTAAAAAAGTTAATAAAAAATGGCTCACTATACAAGATCAAATCTTTCCTCACTCCCCTGGCTAGGACGGTAATTGCCTGTACACATCTACTTTCCACCCTACTTTATGCATCCCTTCTTTTCACGAACTTGAGCAAGTCTGACCTTAATAAACTCTCTAGCTGCTTTAATCATATTGCTAGATTTGTCACTGGAGCAGCATAGAGAACACAACACTGTCTGAACTTAAAGAATCTAGGGTGGCTAGAATTGCCTATCCATCTTCAGTACAATCAGCTAATAGTAGCACATAAAATTCTCTACCAACCTGAGAACACACTCTTACTTACAAAAATTATCACCCCTTACAGCAACCTTAAGACACTTCGCTCAAACAACAAATTACTAGTCCAAACCCTCAAAAGCAACAACTCATCTGGACACTCTCTATATGCCAACTCTGTTGGTAAAATATGGAACTCACTTCCTGCTGAGCTTACTTCAGAACCCATTCTAACCCAATTCAAATAAAATCTAAAACAGTACATTAAAAGGCAATGGCTATGTCCTTGCTCTAATCCTGACTAACTTTGGCAATATAAACATGTGCTAAAGAGGTATTTTGGCTACCCCTACATTGCTTCTTAATTGTTACTCTATAACAAATCAGATTTATATATGACAGAATGAATGATTTTTATCCTATGTGTTATATCTGTAAGAGTGCTTTAACTTGATTAATGTAACAGTTTTTCTGTATGTATGTATGTATGGAGCTTTTCTCCCCGGGCCTCCGCTGAAAATGGACAAGTATCCAGTTGGACTATCCTGCTCAACAAATATAAAATAAAAATAAATAAAAATAAATAAATAAATGTTACATACTACTATACTCTCTATGGTTCATAGGTTCATAGGTTTATACTAGGCTATCTGCCCTAAGGCATTTATAAGCCTAGCCCAAATTATTGTGGCTTACGCCACCCCTTATATGAAAAAATACTGTGCCCATTAGTTTGTTGTGCCTCTGTGGTTACACAGATCACTAAAAATAAATGATCTTTTGTTGATTCAGCAAGCTCATATAATCCAATATCTATCTAAGTGACAATGTTTATAATATTTAGCATAACAAGAAGATTCATGCATCCCCTATGATTTACGCTCAACTCTACATCTTCATTAGGTTAGCAACCACTACTAATACCTATGTGCAAAAGTTTTTTTATATATGTCATTCATAAACAATAATAACTAAGTTAAGTTTGTCTTAACATTTATAACTTAAATGGACTGTGTCCTGTTTACAACACCCCTTCTTTTCATTTCATTTTAGTTTGGATGCTTTCCCCTACCTTTCCCACTCACAGTTCCATTGAGACAGTTTCTCTTGCTTATATCCATTTGTTCCATTTCCTTCTGAAACTTGCTGACTCCCAATTCCACTCCTCTTGTTTTGCTTACTCTGCTACCTGCCTTATCAACTTCCCTTGGGTGTGTCTCTGCTATTCCAAGTTTTGGTTATAGCCTTTTTTCCTAAGGTCATTATTAATTCTGTGATTTCCTGGATGCCTGCTGCTGTCCTACTTTTGAACCCTAATATAAATAGGTTCTTGGCCAGTTTCCCCATCTCTGACTGGACTCCATGTATGAGGTTTTGTATCTCCTTATATTCTCCTGATAATTTACAATCCCAGAAGATTTGTCCTGATATACCTGCCTTCTCTCTACACCTGCAACAGTTATATATATATATATATATATATATATATATATATATATATATATATATATATATATATACAAGGTGCAGGGTTTGAGTCTCACAAGGGATAATTGGCTAGGCTTAAAATGTCTCGCAAGGGCAGTTAGCCTAGTACTAATCTATAATCATATATATATATATATATATATATATATATATATATATATATATATATATATAGAGCCTTATGTTTTCCCACTCTTCCTTCTGTATTTGCATTCCTAATTCTCTCACCGTCTTGTTACTTATTGTCTCGTTTCTCTTTCTCCCCATAAACACTTATCCACTTTATTCCAACTTTAAGTAGACCTCCCACCTCCTTTCCTTGCTCTTGTCTATTTCTTGCACAATCTCCAGAAACTCTCCCTTCTCGATTCATCTTTTCTAGTTCCTCCCTTCTACTTTCTAACCCTTGATAGTCCCACTTCAATACGCTTTCCAAATAAAATGTCTCTTTTTCTTCAGAGCAAGTCATTAACCCTCTACCTGCTATTACTTGAGCCCAGTATCTTACTCTGCCTTGTTTTTACATCCATCTACGGTTTATTGCTTGCATTTCTTCCGCACCTCTCATATCTCCTGTCTCTAGTACCCCCTGCATTGACTCTTCACATCCTTTTCTTGTCCATTAAGCATGGAGAAATCTTTGTGCCTCTTTCATTCATTGATGTTGTAACTCCATCCTTCGTACCTCTACACTGTATCTGTTATACCATTTCCTTCTCTTAACTTCCATCTCCCTCCATTATAATTTGCTTCCAGTCTACTTGATCTTGTCTATGTTCAACACCCTCAAGATATTTGGTATTTTTTTATATTTTATATTGATATTTGATAGCTGACCTCTCTCTTTCTTAGGTGCCTTACCTTCAACTACTTCTAATTTTTTTCTACCACTCCATTTCAGGAAGGGTCAGTTGTATAACTGCTGCAAAGTGTGTCTTAAACCTGAATGTAATGTTATGTATGTTTAACTTTGAAAATAATGTTATGTTTTGTAAGTGTTTTATAATAAGTACTATATGTGCTAAATGTTGGTATTGCTTATGACTGTAATCTGCTTGAAACTAGCATTTACTAAATGTTCGATGTGTATTATTATCTTGGAGCTTTTCTCCCTGGGCCTCCGCTGAAAATGAACATGTATCCAGTCGGACTATCCCGGTCAACAAATGTAAAATAAATAAATAAAATAAATTAAACATGCTTGAAGGTATTCCTTTTGACCTGGTGCTCCTTGGTGTCCTTTCTCCACTTTCTGTGTTACTACCTCCCAACCCACCCTTGGCTTTCCTCCTTCCCATACAAAACCTCTGCATATTTGTTTAACTTTTTCAACAACTAGTCCCTAGCGAGTTTCTAAAATGCCTGTCCCAGATACACAAATTATGGAATGATGCACATTTGCAATAATTATGTCTTCTAGTCAAAATACATTTTTATTGTTTTCCACCCTCTCAACTGCTCTTTTACTTTCTTATAATTTTTTTTGGAAGTCCACTCCATTGACCCTCCCACTGCTTCTTTAATCTAGGGCCCCATGGTATTAGATCTCGTCTGCCCACATCTTATCTTGTTTTCCCCACTTTTCTTTCTCAGCTAGTCTATTCACCAGCTTTGCTTTAGATTTACCTTTATTTACTTTATATTCTGATAACTTCCCAAAGATTTCCAGAAGATTCCAAACCTTCCATAAATATTCCGTGTGATTTGTGAGTGTTAATAAGATGTCCTCTGTCTAAAGCATCATTTGTTTTCTATCACCCTCCACAGATACCATCTAATTCCCATGTTCCACACTGCCTCTGTTAAGGGTTCACTATACAACATGAACAGGAGTGGGGATGGGGCAACCTTGCCTTTTCCCCTCTCTGTATATATCTTCTCCAAGAACCTTGCCTTATTTTTACTTTTGCACTTTCTTCTCGATAAAACCTTTCTATCATTCTCAACCATTATTCTGGGAATCCTCTTCGCTTTCCTGTCTCTGTTAGGTATTCCCAATCAACCCTATCAAATGCATTCTCAGCATCAAGTGATATTAAAGTTAACCCTTTCCTATTATCATGTCCTGCCCTCAAAAACCTAGTACAACATCACTCAGCCAAAAGGCCTCTTAGATCATCAAGTAAACTACTACTAGAAGTCACCAACAGCTACAGTAGCTTTGGAGATGCACTATATAGTAGTTCGGTGGCTAAAAAATGGAACTGTCCCTACTAGCATTCAAAACACATCATCCAAAGCCTCCTTTAAAGACCTCATCAGGCAACATCTCAAGCAAAGTTGGCAGTGCCATGATTGCTCTCCAGGCTAGTGAAAGCGGATAACATATGCATACTAAATCTAGAGCAATTTATAATAGTTTTTCAATCTTCCTCACAAACACTGGCTAATCTACAATGTATGTACTGTACCTGTGTACTATGTATGTATTCTACCTACATTCCAAAGTTCAGCTGTACACCACAAATCTATTACTTACCTTTATTTTTAAAATTAATATCTTTTTTGATTGCTCTCTCCACTGTAACTGTTTGTGCCGCATACCACTGTAAAAACATGTCTCTTGTAATTTGTGTGTATACTGATTATGTCTAAATAACTAAATGTGTCTGTAATTTTTCTTTGTGGAGCTTTTCTCCCCGGGCCTCTGCTGAAAAAGGGCCTTTTCGGCTCAGTCAGACACCCCCGGTTAACAAATGTAAAATAAAATAAATAAAATCTTGCTTAATCTGCATTAGAAATAAAGTCTTTATCAGGTTATCTGCTGTCCTTCTGCCTCTAATAGATTCTGTCTGATCTCTTTGTATCAGTGTAAGTAGAATCCTCCATAGTCTGTCAGCTTGAATCTGCATAAAATCCTAATAATTGTACCTCAGTTTTGATATACTGGTCTATACAATGAAGGCAACAACAGATTATTCCTGTCTTTATAAAATACAGTAATTACTGCATCCCATATTTCTGGTGGGCAGCCCACTACCCTCAACTCATTAATCAGCAAAACTCGTCTTTAAACCACTTCTTTCTTTAGTCCCTAGAATTCAGTAGGCATTCCATCACTTCCGGGTGACTTCCTTTTAGCCATCTTATCCCATACCTTTATAATCTCCCCTTTTATTTTGTTCATCAAACTTTCTGATTCTTCTGTTGCTAACTTTTCCCATTCCAGCCCCTGCCACCGCTGTCCCTTCCCTCTTTCCTCTTCCTCTTCCCCTTCCCTTTCATTTTTTATATAGGTCCTGGTAGTAAGCCCTAAATACTTCTAAGATTTATGACAGCCTTTGTCCTACTTTTCCTCTACATCCAGTCTCAGTTCATAAATAGCTCTTTCTACCTCTGTTTGCCTTAGTCTTGCTGTTAGTGTTACTAGTCTGACAGCATTTTGGTGGCTTTAGGATTTGAGGCAAAGAACAACTTTTCTACTGCTATCTTCTTCTATTATATCTTCTCATCTTCCCACTTCTGTATTATTTGCTTCATCTCCTTTTCTTTTCTTGGTGTACCCCATTTCTGACCCCCTCTCTGTCTGTAGCCTTATCAGCTCTTCTTCCCGGCCCTTTTCTTCTTTCCCTAAGCGATTACATTTTCTCTGTCCCCTTCCTCTGATAATTTTTTTCTCCTTTCCTCTAACAAGTGGGCTGAGAGCCTCAAGTGACTCTCAAGTTCCCACTCACTGGGGTTCTCTAATTTTATGTCTATCATGGCGTAGGCTGACATAGTATGAGAGTCACTGGTTCAGTGGTCACTTCATTTATCAGCTATGTGTTCCTTCATTCTTCTATCTATCCCTGACAAGTTTTGATGTCTACTTAAATAATATGTAAATTCACTCACTTTTACTTGGCTTTGTTTTGCTTATCTTATGTTATCCATCCTATCGTGTGCAAATATTTTTTCAAAAATCTCCCTTCTTTTGTTTATAGGTTCATAGGTTGGTACTAGGCTATCGGCCCTAGGGCCTATGCAAGCCTAGCCATAACAATTCCCTGGCTATTTCTTCCCACAATTTTTACTTCCCTGGACCCCTGTCTAGCAGGGCGACTGACGTGATCCCCGGGGTGAATTTCCTATCTTCCATCCAATCGTCAAGGTTCCTTTTGAAGAGGGCCAAAGAGGCACTCTGCTTGACATGTATGGGCAGTCTATTCCAGAGTCTGGGGAGTCTTCTGGGTCAGGAACATATCCCTCCAGCATGTTTTGTTCATTGTAATGACAAAGTTTAGATCCCTGAAGTGTGTGGCTCTGAAGGATTGGGATTTCTTTAAGTGTAGCATGTCCAACAGCTGTGGGTTTGACATGGCCTTGTATGTTAAGCAGAGATCACCTCTGAGTAGATGATATATGACAGAGTATAGCTGGAGTTTTTTTAGACGGTCAGCATAGGGCATCTGCTTTAATCCTGTGATTCTTTTAGTGAGGTATTTCTGTGGCCTTTCCAGTTGTTGTAGATGTCTAGAGAGGTACATACCAAACAGGGCATTGTATTCTATAATGGGTCTAATGAGGGATGAGTACAGTGGGACAATGACCTCCTTTTTTCTGGATGAAAAGCCCTTAGTGATAAGGTATGCCACATAGAAGGATTTATTGACTGTTGTGGTGATGTGGTTATCGAAGGTGAGACCACTGTCCACCTATGTCCCTAACTCTCTTATCACACTTTCGGTGTTTAGTGCACTGCCACCTATGTGGTAATTCACGGGTACATGTTTTTTTTCAAAGGGGATAACTATACATTTCTTGGCATTGAGCTTGAGCCCATGGCTCTGGCACCAAGCATCTGTTTCTGTAAGGCTCTTTTGTAGAATATCCACATAATTTGGGGATTCAATAATGGCTCCCAGTTTGCAGTCATCTGCAAACTTTGTCAGCCAGAGTCCCATAGTGTTGGTCTGTACTTCAGAGAAGTAGATGCCAAACAAGAGCGGTCCCAGGACTGAACCCTGAGGTACTGTACTTGTCACTTGTCTGGAGCTTTGCAGTCTTTGTCAGTCTTCTGCTTCTTGGACCACCTTCAGTAGCATCTTTTTTGTCCTTTAGTTTCTAATTCTCTGTACAAACTACCATTTCCTCCTAGAATCTTACTAACCCTTCCCCTTAATCTTCTTATTTCATTTACTGAACCCTTTGGTCGAATATATACTGTCATCACTACTACCTTCTCTGCTCCTACTGTTCCTTTGTACCCTGCAAGTCTTTCCCTCCTGTTCTCAAGTCTCTCTGCTATCCATACTGGAAATAACTTTTTTACCAATAATGTTATTTCCCTCTGCTTAGTACTTTCTTATGAGGAACTAGCCAGTAGAATATATTCACCGTTTTCAGCCTTTATGTTCCTCCATTGTTATGTGTGCCTCCTGAAGTACAATAATCTGTACTTTGGTTCTCCTCAGATGGGTCAAAATTCTGTCCCTTTTAACTATATTCCCTTTTCTACTAACATTTCATCCTTTTGTTCTGATAAATCAAGTTGCCTCCAGTTTTCTTCCAATTCTCTTTATCTGCTATTATTTTACCTTGTACCTTAATCTTCCATTTTTCCATTTTATTACCCTCTCAGAATACGTCTACTCTTGTCTCTTCTAAAATATTGTTTACCCTTTTTCATATATGTTGACCAGCCTTTTGCTGATATTACCCCTCCCTGATTATATACATATTCACAATGTGTCCTTTCATCTGCAGAACATTCTGCTATCTTTTTGGCATTACTATGGCAGTGCTTTCCTGCATTAGTCACACATCACTCTGTATAACTGCCTCTTATATCCTTTTTCTAATTATTTTCTTTCCTCATTTATAGTATTAATCTTCCTTTGAATTCCCATTTGTATTAACTATGACCATCCCTATTAATATGCTCCCTCCTTCTGTTCCTTTAATGTCTTGCCACTCTCAGTATTGACTGAGTGAATATTCCACTTCTGTTCCCATACACTTATTGCTTTTGTTTTCTCTTTTCTTCCTTCTCTATCTATTTTTTCCTCTTATTTCTTATTTTGACTTACTCTTTCCTTATTTCTTTTTGTTTTGACTCCACTCCAAGCACTCCTGTCTCTTTCTCCAACTTTGCTTTACCCATTGCAACACTTTATATTTTTGTGTAAGTGTACTAATGTATATGTTTATGCGATCATCTTTCTTATTCTATGTGTTCTAAACATTAAACTCTTTTATTCTTCTAATGCCTTCCTCCCACCAACTCCACTCAGTTCTGCTTTCACCACACTCTCATATCACTTTCTTTACTTCCTCTTCTTGTCCTTTTGTGGCCTTGGTGTATTTGTTGCCTTTCAGGTGACCTTCTTACTTTTCTATTTTTGTCTGTCTCCCTTTGTACCTTTCCTCCATCATGTTGGATCTCTGAATTTGTTATCTACCTCCCTTTCCTTTCCTTTATTCCATTCAGCTTCCTATCATTTATGCTTGTGTCTACCCTCCTCCCAGACATCATGGTCCTCTCTTACCTGCTCCTTCCCTTTTCATGTTATCATGTTGTAAGATTTGTTTATTCATAACTTCCTTATTAAGCTTCTTAGATGTTCATGTACTTATGTTATTACTAAGGTAAGAGTGTCTGGTTCTATAAAATACATAAGCTTACTATATCCCTATAGGCCCCTTCTGTGATAAGCTGACTGGATGCCATCTCATCAGCCCTATAGTTGTCTTCCTACACCCTTTCAAGTATGTTTATCCAACTGTTTGCATCATTACTTCTTATGGTCTCTTAGTTTTTATTTCTCTAATCAAGAGGTGCCTTTCACACTCCAGTCTTACATTGTCTTCCCCTTTCCATCTGTTCAGTTTTCACATTTGCTACATCTACATTCTTGTGTCTCTTCCTTATCCCATTAGTTCCTAACACCTCTTCTCTCCTCTCACTTTCATTAGACAATCCTTCCATCTGTGTACACCTTATGTATATTGATGATTACCCTATTAAATGAACATCTGCTACTCCTTTCTAATGATGGATAGATCCTTCTTCAGGTTTATAGGCTTTTTATTTCACACATTCCTCACTTCCCACCCTTCTTGCTTTAGACTATTTCAATATTTTCCATAATTACTTGGTCATATCTGGTTATGAAAATTATAAACACAAAGACAAGCAAAAAAAACAAAAATACTTTGCTACCAAAGCCCAATATCTCTATGTAAATTTACATTACTGAGATGCAGTCAGATAACATTTTGTTTTTATTCATCCTGTAAACATTTTATGTTTTATTTTCATTTTTGCCTCCTATATACTCATTAAATTTTGCTTTTGCATCCTTATTTGTCCCATTTTTTATAGTTTTACTCTTTCTTGAACATTAATAACATAAAATGCTCCCCAACAAATTGTTTTCATGTAACCCTTCTACTTGTTCTTTATTATTCTTTTAACTTTAAGTCTCCCAGTCTTTCTTGCCTCATTCTATAACTATGCTTTAGTCATTGTTACTCTTTGAGTTAGTGTATGTAAATACTGGCTAATTGGATACTCTTTCTGTAGATCAATGTGTGTGTGTGTGTGTGTGTGTGTGTGTGTGTGTGTGTGTGTGTGTGTGTGTGTGTATGTGTGCGTGTGTGTGTACATAAAAAGCTATCCAAGGTCTTGCACAAGTGTATAAATACTGAGCACATGAAAGTCTGACTGCCATTTTGTAGTAAGCTGTTGAGATGTAAGCATTATGTATGCAAGGTCTGTCTGTTAACCAGTTCATTTATATTTTATGATGCTGCTATCCATCCTGATGTATTTCTATATATTAAAGCATCAAAATTAAATACCCCACCTGCTTGTCATCTATGTTAGAGAGGGACAAGCAACATGGTATCAAAAGTGGCATGCCTAAATGGGCATGAGGTTAAAAAAAGAATGGCCAAAATTATTTGTTGCCAGAAAGAATTCCAGTTTTTCCACTTTAAGTCTGAGAGCACCCAGTTGGCATTGGAGGAATATGGCGGAGTGGATCATACCTACTGTATGCATAATTCACAAAACGGGTCAAAAACAAATTTAAGATATTAAAACTTGCTCAAAGCTATTTTTTATTTGCAAAATATGAAACAAGGCATACAGAACACTCTACACAATATTTGCATAAACCAGTATGTCGATATAAACATTCAAATTACTATGGAAAAATCAAAGTCCAAATTGCATAAAATTAATAAAATAAGAAAAAAGACTGCATTTTCACTAAGCACATATTTTTCATATTAATTAAAGATTTCCAAGTTATCAGAAGTGTATAAAGTGCTTGTATGTTTGTGTAGTACTACAGTAAAGGTATTTCACAAAATACATCCATTACAGGGCATATTTTGCAAAGTACAGTGTTTTGAAGAGTTTATTATGCATTTGAATTCTATTACAAGCTCACCGAACAGTTTGTTCATACATAATTACAAGGGCCATATTTTTCAGTGTGTTTGTGCATACTTTGTGGGCATGGCAGATGGATTTCAAAAACCCAATGCACTTGTGTTTGACAATAATATTGCAGAGAACTGGAGAGCGTTTGAGCAAGAGTATGACATTTTCATACAGGCTGCATTTTCTGATAAAGATGACCATACAAAGGGATTTATTCTACTTAATTTAGCTGGATCAGAAGCTATTGAAAGGGAGCATTCATTTGTGTATGCACCTGCTGTCTATACTGGAGAGGAAGAAAACCATCATATTGTTGTACAGGCTGAGTCAAGGCAGGACCCTTAGTGCTTAAAACATAAATTTGGAGAAATGTGTGATCCCCAGACAAATGTTACAATGGGAAAGGCACTTATTTTACACAAAGGATCAAAAGCCTGGGAAAACCTTTGCAGCATATATAACTGACTTGAGAAATAAGGCTAAAAATGCAAATTTGGTGATTTAATGGACGAGTTGATAAAGAACAGACTTGTGTGTGGTATTAAAGATGGTGCTATGAGAAAGATTTTGCTTCATGACAGTGATTTAACTTTGAATAAGGCCATTGAGATTTGTCAGATATATGAGCTCACAGAAGAGCACACATCTATGCTTATAAATGAGAACAGCTCTAGGAGGCACAGTGACAAAGCTCATGTTGATAGTATGCAGCAAGTGGTTAAAAGACACAAGCCCAAGCACATGGCAGCAACTGTAGCCCTACAGCACTCACTGGTAAACCCCAGGGCTTTCTAGCAAGTTTCAGAGTATGCACAGTCTCAGTGAAGCATGGGCCCCAACCCAGTTTAATTGCCAACTGTCATAATTGTGGTGGAAATCATGAATCTAAAAAGGAAAAATGTTTAGCTTTTGGTCAGCAATGCCACAAATGCAATAAATGGAATAATTTCAAAAGGTTTTGTAGATCAAAAGGCCCACATTATTTTATTAAAAGGGAACATTTTAAGAAATAAGTTGATTAGTTAGAGAGCTGCAACCATACTCTTTAAGTTGATGGTGTCTCAGTGCTTCATGAAACAGTCAATGCAGTAGATTTAAAGGCAAAGAATGAAGTATTTTGTACTGTTCAGATAAATGTCAAACTCATAGAGTTCAAAGTTGACACAGATTCCAAGTGCAATGTTATGTCAGCAGAAACATTTGCTAGAGTGTGTCATGGTGAAAGGCTTGATTTGGCAAAGTCTGTGAAGCTTGTTGCTTATGGAGCTGAAGAAATTCAAACAGAAGGCTCAGTAGTGCTTTCATGTTACTCAGCTGGGAGAAGCTCTGACTTGTTATTTTATGTGGTCAAGAGGCACGTCCAGTCATTATTAGAGCTCAGAAACAATTTGAAAATGGGACTGCTTTCATTTAACAAGGAAGTCCACCATGTTAGCTTGAAAAAACACTACTCTAATTTCACCCAGTACATTTTTTCCACTTATGCTGATCTTTTCGAAGACAAACTAGGGAAGCTTCCAGTTGTGTATTCCATGAAGTTAGATCCAGATGTCAGTTCAGTTATCAGGCCATCTCAAAAAGTTCCAATAGCCATGCAGGACAGAGTCAAAGCTGAACTAGATAAAATGGTGTGACAAGGTGTGATTTATCCAGTTACAGAACCAACTAATAGGTATCTTCCATGGTGGTAACTCATAAGGAAAGCTCAGATGACATCAGAATATATACTGATCCATGCGATTTGAACAAAGCTCTAAAAAGACCTCATCATCCAATGCACACAAAGAAGCTGTAGTACTCATGCCAAAAGCCACTGTTTTTTCTGTCCAAGATGCAAAGAATTCATTTTGGCAAATTCAGCTTGACAAGGAATCTTCATTGCTCACTATTTCCAGTACACCGTTTGTCAAGTACAGATTTTTGAGAATGCCATTTGGGATAAATTCTGCAAGTGAAGTATTTCAGAGTGTAGTGGAGCAACTTTTTCTGGGTATACTAGTAGGAGGTAATGCTGAAGCTGAGCATGACAGAAACCTCAGAAAAGTTCTGGAAATGGCATGTCAAGTGAATCTTAAGCTCAATCCACAGAAATGCAAATTCAGGCTACAACAGGTTATTTATGTTGGTCATTTATTTACAAGTTCAGGCCTACAATCAGACCCTTCAAAGAAAACAGCCATTTTCAAGATGCCAGCTCCAGGCAATGTTCAAGCCCTACAATGTTTTCTTGGCATGGTTAACTATCTAGGCAAGTTCATACCAGACTTGAGCCAACAATCTGCACTGCTTAGAGAGCTGACACGTAAATATGTATCCTGATCTTGGTTAGAGCAACACCAAAGAGCAATTTATGTCCTGAAACAGATAATTGCTAGTCCACCAACTCTCAGATACTATGATGTTCACAAGCCAGTTACTCTTTCATGTGATGCTTCAAATTTGGTCTTGGTGCAGTCATTCTACACGAGGGCCAACCTGCTGCCTATGCATTGAGAACTCTTACACAAACTGAAATGCAGTATGCCCAGATGGAGAAAGATCTTTTGGCAATTGTGTTTGCATGTTCAAAATTCCATGATTGTATTTATGGTAGCCCTAGCCAGATCAAAACAGACCACCAACCTCTAGTCACTATCTTGAGAAAGCCTATGCATTCAGCTCCAATCAGATTGCAATGCATGATGCTGAAGTTGCAAAAGTATAATTTCACGCTTGTCTTCAAGAAAGGCAAACTTCTTTATCTTGCCGATATATTATCCAGATCACCCAGAAGCAGCACAGAACAGTATGAGAATGAGGACCTTGATTATGAAGTCATGGAAGTGAGAAATTTTACTTCCACATGTCTTGATGAGCTGAGAGTTCACACAACCATAGATCCAGTTTTACAAAGGCTCAACCAGTTTAATAATGAAGGATGGCCATCAAAACAATCTACTTTAACTCAAGAAGTGCAACCTTATTTTCCATACAGAGATGAGATTTTGTCTGACAAAGGTATCATTATGAAAGGTTTGAAAGTAATTGCTCCAAAGTCCTTGCAACAAGAGTACATTACTATCTTGCATCATGGTCACCCATAGGCTGACTCTACCAAAAGAAGGGTGACAGGTCTAGTATTTTGACTTTCTACATCACAAGACATTGGGAGAGCACTTTTATATAGTACAAAGCCACATCAACAGAAGGAATCACTTTAGCTTAATCAGATTCCTGAACTACCTTGGTTGACAGTAACCACCAACATTTTCGAGTGGAATGGTCAGCATCATTTGATGTTAGTACACTATTATTCCAATTGGTTCAAGATTGACCTACTTCCTAACATAGCATCCAGTACTGTCATTACTAAGATGAAGCATCATTTTGCAGTCCATGGTAGCCAGCACAAAGTTATTTCTGATAATCGCACACAGTTTACAAGCCAACGGTTCAAAAGATTTGCCAAAGAGTAGGACTTTACTTGTGTTACGAGTAGCTCTGAGTACCCAAAGTCAAATGGTTTGGAAGAACTTGCAGTTCAAAGTGTGAAACAGTTACTAGACAAGTCAAAATGAGATAATAGTGATGTTTTCTTGAACCTCTTGAATCACAGAAATATTCCTCACTATAAACATCTTGGTTCACCTAAAAATGCACAAAATTCTTGGTTCACCTGCTCAGAGACTTCTGTCAAGACAAACCAGAACCACATTATCAATCAGTAGTCAATTATTGGTTCTATGTATCAAGAACAACAGGACAATGAACACCAATCTACTGAAGAAGTGTTTAACCCAGAAGTCCTATTACAATAAGACCAGCAAACCGCTCAATCCATAATGAGAAGGAGAAGTGGTAAGGATGCAAACATTCAAAGGTTATAATTAGATTGGTGTCATGAAGAATATTTGCCCAGAGTCGAGATCATACATTGTGGAATCACAAGGAGCAGAGTTTAGGTGGAATCAGAAATATTTGAGACCAGTCTCTGAGCCTATCCCACAGCATATAGCCTGTGAGAAAGGCTCTTTATCTCAGAGTGAGGTGTTCCAATTCCAGAGGAAGTTACAGAGAATATTCACTTTTCTGTGACAAATCCAGAAGTTCCTGATACGAGTTGTTCACCAAACACTGTCCGTTGCTAAATTCAGTCCAGATTGTTATGTTACGAAATCCAGTCATATCTCCAGACTATGTAACAGATAGATGGCAACTTGGACATGAACATTGTGTTATTTTCTAATGGCTATAATAATGCATGTCTAACTCTAATGTTGTTTTTATTAAGGGCAATCTTTTTAAGAGGGAGGATGTAAATCAATGTGTGTATGTACCTTTAAGAAGCTATCCAAGGGCTTGCAAAAGTGTATAAATGCTGAGCACGTGCAAGTCTGACAGCCATTTTGTAGTAAGCTGTTGAGATGTAAGCAAGTATGTATGTAAGGTCCATCTGTTAACTAGTTCCTTTATAATTTATGATGCTGCTATCCATCTTGGTGTGCTTCTATGTATTAAAGCATCTAAACAAAATATTCCGGCTGCTTTTCATTGATGTTAGAGAGGGACAAGTGACACTTTCCTTCTTATATTATCTAATTTCTTTGTCCCACCCCACTTCTCTCATGTTCTGCTTTAGCTATGTTCTCATATCACTTCCTTTGTCTTCCTTTGCTTTCCTTTCCTTTCTTTTCCTTCTTGGCCTTGGTGTATTTATCGCCTTTCAAGCAACCTGATCCCTTTTCTACCCATGTCCCCCTTCCCTTGTTTCTTTCTCTTATCCTGTGGGGGCTCTCATCTTATTGTCTACCTTCCTCTGCTTTACTCTGTTAGGTTTCCCATAATTTAAACTCATGTTATTCTCCTCACCAGTGGCACGGTTCCCTCCTGTCTGCTCAGTCCTAGCTCTCGTTCTGAAATTGTGAGATGTTCTCTTTTTGTGATTTGCTTTTTAAATATTCATGCAGTTATGCCTTTACCAACTTGAGAGCAGCTAATTTTATACTTGTTATACCCTTACTACATCTATTCAAGACTGTCATGACCAGCTGCTCTGTGCTCTCGTCAGCCTTTTAAATATTTTCCTATTCTTTTATATATGTTTGTCTAACTCTGAGCCTCATTGTTACCTATTGCTGTCTCTCACTTTTTATTGCTCTAGTCAAGTAGTGCCTTTTACTTCCCTGTCTTATACTGTTCCCTCTTTCTAACTGTTTAGTTTTTGCATATTCACTTCAACTGCCATTTCTCCCTTGTGCTTTATATATAAATTTCTACCTTTTTTGTGCCCCTCCCACTTGGTTATGTTACTCCCTCCCCTTCTGAGTCATCCTGTCCTCCTTAATCCTTTGGTTCCAGGTACCTGTTCTATGTCTTTTCTGACCCCATTTATTGGTCAAGCCTTCTGTCCATGCATTTCTTATGTATTTTTGTGATTACCCTGTTCAGTGAGTGCCTACAAACCCTTCAAACTATCTGACCAATCCTCCTTTGAAAGTCTTCTTGTATAATTAGGGTTGCCACCTTTCTACTGTGCCATTTCCTGACAAACAAGCCCCGCCCCATGCACAATCAAGCCACACCCATTCATTTAATAGCCACACCCCTTTACTCTAGCACCCTTCAGCATAAGTCTTTAATATCACATACAGTTACCAATAAGTAGAAAAATGTGCAATGAGTCAAAAGTAAATAAAAAAAACTTTATTTAGCAATACTTCAAAAGGTTCACTACATACAACAGTACATCACACACAAGCATGGGAAAACTAAGCCCAAGTCTCATATCACAGGTAGTACTAAAATGGAAATACAATTAGATATTAAAAACACCAGTTCATTCAAAGCAGTACATTAAGGGTTCACCACACACAATAGTAAAAGAAAAGCAACTGTTTAAAGTATCTTCAGTTTTGCTAGAAATCATTGCTTATACTTGAAGCTATATTTGGCATTTGATCTAGCAGCCTCAAGTAATGGCTGGTTATTTCTCACAAATGAATAAAATTGCGAACAACTCATGTTAAAGTTTAGCTTGACCTGCAACTCTGCCTTCACAAGTGACACAAGCATTCTATTTCTTACATCAGTCCACGCATTCCCCATAAGTGAAAAAACCCTTTCCACAAAGCTATTGCTGAGGGGGGATTGAAAGAGCAAACTGCACCAGTCTGTAAAGTGGCTTGCAGTCTGGAGCTTTACTAAAAAGTCACCCAGCGATCACTTACAGATGCCTCTGTCATCTGTAACAGGGCTGGCAATGCAGCAGTTAAAGTACAGTAGTCTGAGTAAAGTGCTTCAATGTCCACATCCAATTTGAAGAGGTCTGCAACTGTATGCAGTTCTGGCCAAGTTACAGGATGTTGGAGGCTGAGGACCTGCATAGCTTTAAAGGGACTATTATCATAGTCAAACCACTTCTGTAGGTAACAAAGTGCTTTACTGTAAAAATCACAGAAGGTCCTACAGACCTGCTGTGCGACAGCTGGAGTAAAGTGCTGTAAGGCAGATGAAACTTTAGTACCAAAGAACTTGTCATCTAGCCTTCTCTGCAACTCATCTTTTAGACTTTTCATCACGGTGTACAATTCTGGAGCAGAGAGAGTGTTACTTTCAAGTTTTGCTATAGACTTGTGAAATACCTGCAGGATGTAGTGCATGAAATGTATGTAGCACTCTGCCTCAGACACATCCCCACTGATGCCATCCTCATCGGCCTCCACAAATTTCCAGATAAGGGGGTGACAGTCCTCAGGCCCTTGACTAATAAAATAACTTTTAATAGCAGGCCAACATTCTACCAGCCTTGCCACAGCTGGGAACAAAGACAGCCACCTTGTTACAACATGTTACATTATTTCCTTAAAGTCCTGGTCTAGGAAAGAATAGAAGCCTTTCAACAGTGCCATTTTTTAGCAGATGCTGAAAACTCACTATGTACTTTCAAAACCAGAGTCTCCACATCAAACTTTGCAAGGGCCTTGCTTGCATGCTTGGCACAGTTATGTATTACATGGCATAAACAGTTTGCTGCAATGATGTGAGGCACCTCAGATTTCAAACTTTTAAAAACAGACCTGTGCTTTCCATAATTGACTGAGGCATTGTCTGCAGCATAGCTAGCAATGTTTTGTACTTTGAGTCCTTTATGCACAAGGATGTCCTTTATTCTAGTAAAGATACATTCAGAACTTTCGTTATGATCCTCATAGAAATCAAGGAGTTTCTGTTGTGTGCCATGGGTGTGAGTAAAGTACTGAATAACTAAAGGGAACATTTTTCTGTTCCCTTTATTGGATGCATCTGATCCCACTGAGAAATAGGAATCGTCAAGTTCCTGCAGAAGGAGCTCCTCTGAATGAGGTGCAAGAACATTCATGACAATACTCTCAGATTTTGTCTTCCCACAGGTGAATTTTGAAGCCAAAGTAGAATCAGGGAAGACTGTCGGTGCCAGCTTACCTCCACAATCTATGGATACATATGAGTGACCATGTTTCACTCCATGATAGACTGCTGTCACTTCAGCTGCAGTGACTTTGGAAGCTTCACTGGTTACACTACGTGGCTGAATAAACTTGGTCATTACGAGGTTCTGCCTCTGGAGCTGAAGGCTTTGATGATGTTTGTCTGACTTCTGATGGCTTTTCAATGCCTTTTCCCCATCCCATTTTACAGTGAAAGTTGTTCCACAGGATGTGCACTTTGCCATGGCATCTGCATTTGGAACAGGTCGCACCCATGAGTAGCTTTGCTCCCACACCTTATTATAACTGCAGAAAAACCTCTTAGGAGACGTGCTTTCAGCCTCTTCTTGATGATCCATTGACCTTTTCCTGAACATGATTCCTGTAGGATCCTTGCTCAACACTACAATAAACCAAAACAGCTATTAATAGAAAATCAAAACACTTGTGACCAACACCAGTGCCTGGTGGGGCCTGTGTCAGTCAGTAGCCACTAGCCAGAGTTCACATTCACATGTGAATCTCCAGACTTTCACACCCTAGTAATACCAAGTTGGTATAGGGAAAAAAATGAGACTCCTCATGAAAAATTACAGTGAAGGTAAAGCAATGAAAGGCAGAAGCAACTCCTGTCTGAGGGACTTGCAGCTGTTACACATGAACCTGGTGTGACAGCAGAATATGCACAGAAGGCATTCAACTGTGTGTAAAACACATGGGTCAGACACTACAGCAATGCACCAAATTAAGACCCTCTACTTTTATGTAGAACCCAGTGCAAACGTTATCCAGCTGAGTCTGAACACAGCAAGAAAGTTCAGGCATACTGTGGACTGACAAGATAAAGATGAAATACATGGCAGCTCAGCAATCATACCCTCTGACTACAATTGTAATAACTTGCATAAAGACAAACAGGACATAGTGTGGGCCGACACAATGATAAACATGAAATATGTAACTCAGCAATCATAATACCCTCTGGCTGCAACAGTAATAACTTGCATAATGATAAGAGACCGTATGGGCAGACATAAAGATGAATTCTGTAGCCCCACAATTCCAGATGCAACACCCCATATTAAGTGCAAAGCACAGAGACCAGTCAACTTGGGGCTGGTTTCTCCCCTTTTCCACTCCAGATCCTCACCACCACCTCCTCCCACTGGCACAGTTAGAGTTGAGCATAGTGGCCAAGTGAAGACCTCCAGCACCCTATTTATCAAACAGTGCTTTGGGCCCCTGCTAAAGCAGTTGAGACACACTTGAGGTCTGATTTATATACACAAGGGAAAGGCTGGCACAAGTTTACTAACTATGCCCCCCTTTTCCCCAGACTACAACATAATCAGCCAGCTACTCCTTATAAGCAACTTTAAGGCCCTAACAACGTGTGTTCAGTCTTACTGTGCAATAGTAATAAACATTGCTAGTTTGACCAATGCCAAGGTAGTGGCCCAGTGTCACTAAATAAATATTTAAGTTGTCTCAAAACTTAAATATCTACACAACAAAACGTTAGAAAATATCCTGTGTATATTCACTGTAACAAGCTCAAAACCACATGAGATATTTCACATTGACAGTCCCAAAGAAAAGCAACTACATTAAGCCTTGCTATATACCCAAGACACCTAGGAAGAAACACAGGTCAAGATAAACATCACTGTGATGATAGACTAGAAAAGACAGTTCTACAGTCCAAGCATCCTATACAAATCATATATTCACTGTAACATCAAATGAGCTAAGCTTTGGTATAGACGGTATACCCTAGAAAACACAGATAAAAGGTAAACAGTTGTGATGACAAACTAGACAAAAAAGCTACATTTAAGCCTCACTATACTACGAAGACTGTACACCCTAGAAAGACACCCTAGGAAGAAACACAGGTCAAGGTAAACATCACGGTGATGACAGACTAGAAAGACAGATCTACAGTCCAAGCATCTTATACAAATCATAAAGTCATTATATATTCACTGCAACCAAGTCCAAAACCAGATTAGAAACTGTTCTAGTTAATAATCACCACATGTTGAACATCTAGATAGTTACACACATCTTGTCACCATCAATGAATGAGCACAGTTAGTGAATTAATATAAATTTAATATTTAAAAAATTCACTAGTAGCTGTGCTGGCAATATTTCATTCCCCTTGTCACACTAATCTTTGAAAATCTACCTTAATTCCAAAGAATTAATCCATTAAAAAAATTCCACTTACCTCCAGAAAAATCAGCAGCAGGGCTACTAAAACAAGCTCTCAGCAGCAGAAGAGAACAGGCAGCTAAAGGGCCAGCAAGCAGGGGAACACACCACCACCCAGTCCACAGCACTTCTCCTCTAGCCAGGGCAAGACTCCAGCAAGCAAGGCAAGCAGCAGGGCTTCCAGGCAGCAGGGCTTCCAGGCAGCAGGCAATCCTTCCAGGCAGCAGGCAATCCTTCCAGGCAGCAGGGCAGCAGGCAATCCACTGAAGACGTCCAAGCAAGAATTTCAGATCTTAAAGCACCCTTTTACAGTACAGAAGTAAAAGGTAAAAACTGAAGCTGAAGCGCCGCTTTTTATGCATAAATTTTCGCGGGCTTTGCAGGGCTTTGACTAGTAACTCTACGTGTTGATTGGCTGCTTGTTGCACGAGCCTCGTCTGCAGCAAGCAGCCAATCAACGAGAGTCCAAGACGGGAATGTTTTTTTTTTTTTTTTTTTTTTCATACGCGCTGACGAGCCTGACGTCGCTATTTCCGGACTCCGACAGCAAGAACCGGAGAACCGGAGTGCCCTACTGATTTCCGGGCACTCCGGAAAAAAAACGGAGGGGTGGCAACACTATATATAATACAGTGCTCACTTTTCTCCCTTCTTTTGTTTTAAAATATTTCTATATTTCCATTATTACTTGACTGCATCTTGTTGCAAGACTTAAAAATATAAAAACAGAATATATCTTGATTTCATGGCCAGGTATTTCGATGTAAGTTTACATCAAAGCATTTAGTCCTGCAACCACACATTTACCTTCCAGATTCAGTTATCATACTACCTTTTTTAATTTGTTTTATTTTGATTTTCATTTTTGCCTCCCCTTATTTTATTAGAATTTTATACATCAAGGTATTCTCACCTTATGGTCTCTTGTTAGTTTGTGCAGTCTACCAATGGTGATTTATTGATTTTAAATGTAAATCACATCCCTCACACTGTCCATGTCTTTCTATCTCTCAATAACAGATTAGTCCCTTGCACGTTCTCTGCACATTATTTACCTCCTCTGTCTTTCCTTTCCTTTACTTCTCTTTGTCTGCAGTAGTCCATTCATCCTGCCATCCTGTTCTTCTTTATGAATCAGTTTTGCTGTTCTTGCCTCTGCCTTGCTTCTGGTCTCCTTGATTATCTCTGTTCTCTTTGCTGCTTCCTAAATAGGGGGTGTAACCCTTCCTCTAGCCTGCCATCCTTCCCCTTCCATTCTTTTGTCTGCAGCACCTTGTCCTTTCTGTCCTCCATCCACCTCCATTCTACTGTGCTGATTTGCTAGCTTCACTACAAAATCCCTGGCAGCCTTTGGACTGAAGAATGTTTTCCTTGTCTTATTCAAGAAGACTTCTAATTCTGAGTAGATCAGTTCCCCGCATCCCATCATCTTCCATATTCTTATTACTGGTGTTAATGCACTTCTCTTTGTCTGAAATGAAAGGTCCTGATTAATAAAAAATATTTCACTGGATGCATTTATCTGTTTCCCTAGCTTCCATAATTCAGTAAGTATTCTCTCTCTCTTTCAGGTCAGAAGTCTTAAAATGTACAATGAGTGACCTCAGTATTCAGGCCCCTAGAAGCTCAGGTCTCTGTGTGGTTCTGTGAGCTCAGTCCACTTTTATCTCATCCTTTGCTGTACTAGTCCATAAAACCAGCAAGTCTATTATTGCTTTACTACAGTCCAGTCCCATTACTTGTGTCTCTCTAGAACCCCTGCCATATTGACATTCCTTTTTGGCATATTTTCAAGATCTACCACCTTCTCCATGCATTCAAGCCTTGACTTTGCTGCCTCAACCCTTGCTTTTACTTGTTCATTTACGTCTGTTAGTGTTTGAATATCAGTATGTTTGTTCAAGCCTTCCTGCACCTCCGTGATTGTCCTTTCCTGCTTTGCTAAATTATCTTGTAGAATACATTTCTTTTTTTTAGCTCTTGGCATATTTTATCAGCATAACTTGCTCTTCCTCTCCACTGCTGGTTCTGGTCTCGTTTCTGCCTCTGGCACCACTTTCTTTCCAATATTCTTTCTTTACTGTGCATTGGTTGCCATTCACATTTATTTTTCCTGCCAGTTTGTCTACTTATTTGCTTGTTATTCACTTCATGATCGTTGAATTAAATTCAGAAATGCAGAGTGTTGTAAGCACTTTGCTTTCTAGTGTGGAGACATAGTTACTGGAAGCGGTCCTAAAGACCTTTCTTAGAAATATCATGACCTTTTGATCAAAGAAAACATTTTTATATATTAGCAAAATGAAGAACAAAAAAGTTACCACTAACAGAGGCTCAAATTCTGCGTCAGGAAGAAACAAAAGCCCATAAATCCAAAAAGAAGCTGACACAGACACAACCACGTTATCCAGTTTCAGAAACTTTACTATATGTGCACAAAACACAAGCACTTTCGCTACATTAGCTTCATCAGGTGTATAAACAGCACAATAAAACACAACACTTAAATAGCACTAAAATTACAGTCACATGATACACTCCAATCAGAATTTAAAGGTGCATAACATACAATTCATAAAAGTATATAAAACTATTTGTTATTGCATAAAAATTCAAACACATTTGTACTAAAACCATAATCCACTGACAAACTCAAAATTATCTCCTGAAAGATCTACTTTTAAGCCAGGGTCTAAGGGGTACAGACTCATTGAGGCCGTGCCTCGAATCCCCTCTCAGCATAACACTCTCTACTCTTCTGCCAATAACCAAAAAATTAAACATATGCGTAGAATCAGAACTTATAACATGCTTAGCAAGTGCAATAACCTTATTCTGCTTACATATATTATACATGTGTTCCCTTATACATTCTTTAAGTGTTCTGTTGGTCTTTCCTACATAGAACTTCATACATTTTTCACAATGAGCAAGATATACAACATGCTTGGTATAGCACATAGCATGTACCTTGAACGTATATGTTTTTTTCTGGTCAGGATGATAAAATTCAGCACTGTTGTCAATATAGGCACAGAAGTTACAGTGACCAACTGGTCTAGTACCAAAATCACTGTCCTGGATTGAAGTCTTCCTAGGATAGCATAATCTTCTTTTTAGAGATTTAGTATTCCTAAACTGGATTTTGGGTTCATCATCAATAAATCTTGCTATCTCAGGATCAGTAACCAAAACCTTCCAGTGCTTCTGAATAATATCAACATATCGAGAAACATCACTGGTGTAATTCAAAAGAATTCTTAACTTCATATCTTTATCATGACCACCTTTTCTCTTGTCTGTCTTTGCTCTTCCATTCAAAATATAGGGTTTAGCTCGGCATGCCTCAAAGCTGCCACCTTATTGACATTTGTAGAGATGAACTGTTCATTATATCCTCTGTCTCTCTCAAATTATCGACTGCTGCATCTACCTGTGCATGAAAATCCTCCTGCCTAACATTTAGCCTGGATGCTCTATAAATTTGATTACATACCACATTTCTGAATACATATGGAGGATGTAGATTGTCTCTATGCAACAAGTGGTTCACATAGCATTCTTTCCTACGGAGCTTAGTAAAGAGTTCTTCATCATCATTGCTTGCAACCACCTCATCCAAGAACTCGATCTCATGGGGTGCTGATTTAAATGTAAACTTTAAAAAATAAGTGCTAGCATTAACAAATTCTTGAAACTTTAAAAAAGTTTAAGCATCGCCCCCCCCCCAACAAAATAAAAAGATTATCTACAAACCTACAGAAAAAAAGAATGTGACTGCTAAATGGTCCATTCAATACATGCTCCATTTTCCAGATTACCATGTCTGCAGTGGTGTACCTATTGGCACAAGGTGTGCCCATAGCTACGCCATTGTATTGTTTGTATGCCTGTTGTGCAAACACAAAAACATTGTGCTCAAGCATAATTTCTAATAATTTTACAGTCAAATTAACCATTTGCTCACCATAGCCAGCATACTGCTGTAAGAATGTGGTGATACTAACAATACCCTTAGTATTGGGTATCACCGTAAATAAAGAAACTACATCCATGGTGACTAGCAGAAAATCTTCACAAGCACTCATAGAGACATAGCTTTATAAATTATTCAAAAAGTACTCACTATCTCTCAACTGGCAATTGATGTCTAACAGATCTTATATGAATGACTTTTAAACAGAAGGTGTTATCAGATGTTTTGACAAGTTCCAGCTGGCTGTGTGTAGCAGTAGCTCCTCATCTAGGACAGTTGGACTTCCTTAAAGAAGGTCAATATATTTTGCAGAAATTAGATAACAAATCCACATTGGCATGTTTAGAAAGAGTAAATTATCCATGTCTTCCTAAATCAGTTAGAGGAATATTCTCTCCATAACCTTACTGAAGATCCTGGCAGCACTGATGGATCGGTTGTGACTCCACCCTTGTAAAAAAAGCATTTACTGCAGCTTCTGACACACTCTAGTAGTGAAGCCAGCTTTGAGCCATGCTTCAAATAAAGCGACTTGTCCTTCATACCATTAACGTTAAGTGAAACAATGCTTTGAACTTGGGTTTTTAAGGATTGCCATAAGGAGGTGGGATGCATGCTGAGTACAGCATTGTGTATAAACAAAATGGGGATAGTCAGTTTTGAATCAGAAAAAAAAAGAATGAGCAACAATTCACATGTATGAAAAATCACTTGATTTACTTAAAAGTGGCCCTATAAGAAGAAAATTTAACTTAAAAGTGACCCATTAATGGTCTTGGTTCCCCTGTGCCATGCTACATTGTAGAAATGCAGTGGTACTTCCGCTGAGGTTTGTTTGCTGGATAATTGTTTATTGAGTTTGATGTTTGCTTGAAGAATATGAAGTTATTTCAACAAGATCAGGTTAAGTGTTGGGGTGAAGACCTTTCTTCTTATCCCAAGATTGCCAGAATTGGTATACTCACAGTTATGGGTGTATGTGGGTGTCTATACTTCTGCCACTCTGGCCTTCAGAGTTCTGCACTGTAAAACTAACAGATTAAAATTCCCTGTGGCCCACCCATCCCAAATAAAGGGCAAAGATTAGATAAAAGACAAGGCTCCATCAGATTATGTTTTAGATTTATCAACTAATTCCAAAATAAAATCCAGAAAGGCAAACACAGTGCAGACCAGAAGTAGAAATCCACAAAATGATTTATTCTCCACAAAATAAGCACTTTCGTTGCAAAGCTAAAATTACAGGAACTTCATCAGATGCAATTTAAAACAGTAAAAAGCATTTTAAATACTAAAGCACAGTGACATCATTTCCTTTCTCAGGGCAGTGAGCACTGCTTACTCAAACCACACCCCCCTTAACACAAACACAGAACAAGCACACAGCCCAGCTCAGAATACATATAAAATGAAATTGTGAGCATAAATTAAGCTTTAAATTATCCATGAGAAAAAATAAAAATGTAAAAATATCTTATAAAAAGTACATATGTATATCTGAATAAAGCAATTACTCCTATAAAAGCTGAAAGACACAACAACATACTCTAACTTTACCCTTCCAGTGCTTTTAACTTTAAAATACTAGAAATAGAGAGACTGTCATTAAGTCCTGGCCAAAACTAAGAATTTAAATGCAGCTGCCAGGATAATTCTCTCTTTTGCCCCCCCCCCCTTTCAGACACAGATAAAATATTTGATATAATAAACTTGAAAGTACGTCTTACATTCAGTGAAATATGTTTAGCTAAGGCATTTGTTTCACAAACATCACGAATATTACGAACGTGTTCACTTATCATATTTTTCAATTTTCGTTCCGTCTTCCCCACATAGAAACAGTTACAGTCCATACATAACGCAAGATAGACTACCTTTCAGTGGTACAACTACATCTACCAGGAATTCTTATTTTCATCTTGTTAACAATAAATTCACTCCCTTCCAAAATATAGGGACAAAACTTACATCGACCACATTTAAACATATGTCCAACAGTAGTTCGAGATTGTTGATGTTCAAAAAGGCATTTCAAATTAAAACCTTTCCTATAAATACAAGAGGGGCTATCTCCCACTAATTCTCTTAAATCTTTGTCATTACTAATAAAGTGCCAGTTTTTAACAAGAATGTTTTTAATAACAAAAAAGTAATTTGAAAACATTGTAGAAAAACTGGACTGATAGTTAATACTATCCCTCTGTTGTGGTGTTTGTTCAACATTAAGGGAAGCCACTCTAATTTGTTCTGTTTGTGGTATAATAGGACTCACAATTGCATTTTCTCACAATTTCATTTTATATGTATTCTGAGCTGGGCTGTGTGCTTGTTCTGTGTTTGTGTTAAGGGGGTGTGGTTTGAGTAAGCAGAGCTCACTGCCCTGAGAAAGGAAATTATGTCACTGTGCTTTAGTATTTAAAATGCTTTTTACTGTTTTAAATTGCATCTGATGAAGTTCCTGTAATTTTAGCTTTGTGACGAAAGTGCTTATTTTGTGGAGAATAAATCATTTTGTGGATTTCTACTTCTGGTCTGCATTGTGTTTGCCTTTCTGTGTTTTAGATTTATGCAGCCTCTCCTCCCAGGTTGAAAATCACTCTATTAAGTGTATCTGTGATGCAGTGGATGCATCATTTAGATTGGTCATACTTGGGTGAGGACACACCACTTACTGGATCATGCAATAGCTGCTGCTCAGACATCTAACTAAGGCGGTATTTAAGAAGCTGGAGCGAAGCAGGAAGACAAAACAGTCAGTGAAAGAGCTGTTTCAACCCCCCCCCCAACATATGTAGTAGAAATTACCATACTAAATGTTGGTCCTTCCACTGAGGGCTGAACAAGAGTAGTCAGAAAAAGGGGAAGAAAAGCCATTTTAAAAGGAAATGACAAGCTGAGTAATATGGAAAGCTTGGGGACCTTAGATTCAGGAAACTGGAATAATGTTCACAGGGGACAATGCATCAGTATCAAGGAGGTGATGGGTTTGATCTTATTCATACAAGCTTTCAAACAAACCTCTCACCAGGTATTGTGCATATCCTCACAAACAACATCAAAGTGATGTGGTACATCAACAAGCAGGGAGAAACTTGCAGTTAGCTCTTGTGTAAGCTGGACAAGGATGCATGGTATGGGAAAGATAGGACCTGTTTTGCTGCCTCAGAATATGGCCCTTTTGGTCTAAATTAAGTGCTCACTCATGCACCCCAAATAATGCCCCTGTGTTTGACCACTGGGATATTCTAGCACTCATCTTGTTTACACAAATGTTTTCCAAGGGTTTCCTTGCTATCTTGAGGGAGGCTAGGAAACCAACTGTAAGGAAGTCATAAATGACAAAATGCAAAAGTTACTTCATGTAGTGCTAAAGAGTGGCCTTAGACCTTAACCAGTCTTTAGTGTCCTTGGCCTTTAAATATCTCTCTGACCTTTACAAATAAAGATCATCTTATGCCTGTCTGTTGTCTCTGACTGTCTACCATAGGATACTCCTTACTTCCTGTCACTAGTAAAACCATTTCTTACAGAGGTTTTACACTTGAGGCCCCACAAGAAAGTAATCTCTTCTCCACTAGACCTCAGTTTTGTGGTATAAAAATTGACAATACCACCATCTGAGCTAGCAGCTGCAGCACCCCCTCAAATACCTAACTTGGAAAACTATTTTCTTCGCAGCTATTAAACCTTCCAGGAAGATATCAGAATTATAGACCACCATGTGCAAGAAAACCTTTCTTGTTTTCCACAAGGGATCCTTCAGCATCAACTTCACTTTCATGCACAAGCTGGTAGCAGGAGTCTTGATAAGTTAGGCCATTAACCTCCATTTGGTCTATCCTATCCATACGATTATGGGAGAAAGGCTCTTGTACATCTTTAATGTACATAGGTCATTCATAGTTAACTTAGAGAGCGGTAAGGAAATCAGATCGATTATTCATAGCCTTCACAAAGGATAGGGAGGGCAGGGCTGTTTTAAAACTGACTATCTCACAATGTCTGGCTTGCTGTATCTCTTTCTTTTATTGTCTCAGTGATATAACTGTACCAGGGCAGGTAACAGCCAGCTCCACAAGAGCAACTGCAGTACTATGTCCTTCCTTAAAGCAACTACCAGATCATCTGTTCACACCTTTTCCAAAGATTAAAACCTATACATTACTTCTAGACATACCTCTCAACCATACCAAATCACTTGGTTATTTCCAGGTTTTGGGTCCAAATAATGTGGTGCCATGATTACCGAGTGGCACCCCTTAATTTCCAAATTTCCCAGCCTTTTTTAAAAAAATTTTCTGTGTTTTTTTTTAGAACTGACATCATTGCGCAGAGGCGTGCACGGTGACGTCAGCTTTGTGAGCAGTCTGCCAGCCTGTTGGAATTTGTCTGAGGCTGATGAATCCACTCCATTCCTTCCTGTTGTATAATTAACTTAATATTCCCTTCCCAAGTACTTCCAAGTTCTCACATGTACACAATCCTTTCCTTCCTGTTTTACTGTGTATAATTAATTATTAACTTCATTTTCCATACCCTAAGAGTTCCAAGTACTTCCAAGTTCATTCCCACGTAACACAACAAGTAACAAGGAACGTCATTTCTCTCACTCACTCACTATGTTAGTTGTTATGTTGTCTCAATCATTATCTCACTATTTAAAAAAAATTTTTCTTTTAGTTTAGTTTTATTAAATTTAGAGTAATAAGTATTTGTCCAGCTAGCTGATAAGCCAAACATAGTGTGAACAGAGGCAGAGAGTGTGTCGTTATTTTGACACTTTAAATAAATAAAAATGCCCAAAAGGTTTTTTGAAATTTTCTGAGGGAAAGGCAAATGCAAAACAAGTGCAACATGCACCAACCCAGCCAAGCCCTTCCTTTGTCCCACACTCCTGAGCTGGGAGCTCACTAAGTAAGGAAGCAGTAAAAACAGAGACAACACAGTATATATTTTTCAACAGCAATCAGTCTTCACACAGACACGTCTTCGTTCGTGTATTTATTATCCATCCTGATTCAGGATGGATAATAAAACACACAAAATACTAATGAAGATGTGCCTGTCATGCGTGGTGTTGTTAATGTTACCGTGTCAAGTTAACCAGACCAGAACAGAATGGATCATCTATTTTGCAGAGTGCAGCAGACTAGTTATCTAGGCGCGTGCCTACCTTGCCAGCCTGAGTGAGTGCTGTGAGTGAGAGATGGAGACTAGACCATTTGTTTACATTTTACACTTTGCAAGTGCTGGTCTCGTCCTCACTCACGCACCTAGCATACTGCAACTGGCCTGTCGGGGATAGATATAAACAGAGAGAGGGATGGGTGGGGCAGACGCATGCAAAACAGTTTTGAAGTTGAACTAGTTGAACAACCAGGGGTACAAGTAACAGTTATGGAAGGGAAGAAGTGGAAAAACAGACTCAGAGCTGTGTGGCAGTCAGTAATAGATTAGATACTAGTACTACTAGTCTAGCAGCAGCAGGCAATTTTTTTATATAAAATAAGTATGTGTGTGTGATGGTCGGTGACCCCTGATCCACTTGAAGTTCCTGAACCAACCCTGGACTCCCCCGGCACCCCGGCACTGGCAGCAGTGCCACAGTCAGACTAGAGAGGCTCAGAGAGCAACAAAACAAGAACTGTTTGCAAGTGCAACTGAAGTAAAGGTTAAGAACGCAACAACATAAGCAGACTCGGAGCTGTGTGGCAGTGATCATCATGAAAAAAATTTATTTCTTCTACTGCTACTTCTTCCCCTGGCTCCTCTTCCACCACCAGCAGGTAAAAAAAGTAAAATTATTATTATTATTATTACTGGAACAAGAAGTTTTTTTTTTTTTTTTTTTAGAAAATGTTTTTCTTTTATTTTCATAATCTAAAATGCATGCAGCCAAAATTACAGATGTGTTACTTACTAATGTATAAGAGATCAAACTAAGGCAAATTATCCATAATCCAGTGGAGGCAGAACAGGTACTATCCGTTCCATTGTCAGCAGGTACTGACAGTGTGACACATTATGCTGTACTGTACATAATCATTACAAAAATATAAAGGTGGCCTTGTTGCATTTCCCAGCTATTTTGAGGGGTGGGTGACTAAACGTTTTTACATTATTTGTTGTTAGTGGCAGTTTTATGTGAATAAAATAGATGAACTGCAATACAGAATTTATAATTGACTAAGATAACTTTATTTTAGGTTTTAGTTTTATACAAGTTCAAATGTTCAGTGTTATTTTTCTAAAAGAATATTGTATTTTTGTTTTGCACAAGTTCAAATATTAATATAAATAAAACAGTATTTTGTGTTCTTATTTTGTGTTTCATGATCATATTTTGGTTGTCTGTTCTTCAATTTGCATTTAAAATCTGGTATCCCACAATTCCATTGGAGTGGGCGGGACTGCATAATTATGCATGTCAATTTTATGTTAATCAGCATACAGATTTGTACCTATTTTTCATGGGCTTTGTCCAGATTTTTGATGTTTCCAGGTTGAGAGGTATGCTTCTAGAGCCAGGGCAATGTTTGCCATGGCCATTCTACAAAGACTGCTACAAACAATATCTCAGGACCAGCCCCCCAGTAGTCCATTAACATTGGGAATTTAACCAAATGTTAGCATTACTCAGTGAATAGTATGATAAGCATAGCTGAGTTGTGTAAGAACTTACTATAACTGTAGATGTTTGAGTATATTCACTTTGTACTGCTACTTCCGCTACTACCGCTCTGTTTCCTACCAATATTCCCCCTGGGATTGTGGTAGGTACCCAGTTACCTCCTCTCTCTCCTGTCCCCTCTTCTACCTATACAAGTTGCCTCTTTCCTCAAGTTTACCTAGTATATGGAAAGGGAGCTCTGATTTGCTGCCATTGTTGGGGAATATGTTGACTGAGTGGCTAGTGTTCTGTCATCTTACAAGACCCCTAGAACTGACTGGCACAAGACATAACTATAGATGGCATAGGCAGAAATATCTCCTATATCACAGATGTGCTGATGTCCAGGTGGGGAGTGTCTACCCAAACAAAAGAGGGAAGGGAAAAAGTTTGTGGAAGTCAGACCGGACATTGGACCTTCTGCAGCAGAATCCCAAGAGTTATCATTATTGCAAGAGTGAACTTAGTCAAACACCTTCAGTTATGGTAAATTCCTATGTAACTGTACTTTATATTTCCATATTATAACCTTAGATAGGCACATTTCCCCTATAATAGGCATAAACCTTGATAAGCTACCACTCCATTTTAAAATTGCAATTCTAAGCAGTAACACCAAATGTTATCCTGTTCATAATAAAACAGTCCCATTTTTAGCAAAGATGAGATAGATTAAACATATCTTATCACTGTGAGTGAAGTGAGCCAAACCTCTCCCTGAGCATCAATCCCTTAAGGAAACAAGAAACTCTCCAACCTGCCAATCCTGTGCTAGGGTTTGGGAAACTGCCCTGTCCAATAGTGCTGTCTCTACCCCAAGCCAAGAAATAGAGCCAGACCTCTCCCTGAGCATCAATCCCTTAAGGAAACAAGAAACTCTTCAACCTGCCAATCCTGTGCAAGGGTTTGGGAAACTGCCCTGTCCAACATTGCTGTCTCTACCCCAAGCCAAGGAATAGAGCCAAACCTCTCCCTGAGCATCAATCCCTTAAGGAAATAAGAAACTCTCCAACCTGCCAATCCTGTGCTATGGTTTGGGAAACTGCCCTGTCCAACGTTGCTGTCTCTACCCCAAGCCAAGGAATAGAGCCAAACCTCTCCCTGAGCATCAATCCCTTAAGGAAACAAGAAACTCTCCAACCTGCCAATCCTGTGCTAGGGTTTGGGAAACTACCCTGTTCAATATTGCTGTCTCTACCCCAAGCCAAGGACTAGAGCCAAACCTCTCCCTGAGCATCAATCCCTTAAGGAAACAAGAAACTCTCCAACCTGCCAATCCTGTGCTTGGGTTTGGGAAACTGCCCTGTCCAACATTGCTGTCTCTACCCCAAGCCAAGGAATAGAGCCAAACCTCTCCCTGAGCATCAATCCCTTAAGGAAACAAGAAAGTATGTTTACTACAGCTATAGTGTGTAAAGACTTTATATGTTTAACATCTCCAGGTTTTAAATTATACTCCCTAGTCAGGCCAGCCAGCAGCCAAAGTATTCCCTTCTCCCAACTGCCATACCTTCCCCTCTCACAGCCTCTCATTTTTACTCATGTTTTTCCCTCCTTTATACCCTTATACCATCTAGCCCTACAAGTAGCCATGGTTGCAATACATCCTTTGGCCACTAGGTGGCACCCCCTTCCTACGCCCATCTCCTTTATCATCCACCCAACTATCTTAACATTTAACTCTCAGGCACACTGACTTCTCCTAAAATTACCTCTCTTGTAGTCCCAAACTATCTTTCTACTTTCTACTGTATATCCCTCAACTGCCCAGCATAGTATCTCCCATACACTTAGCTGGGCAGGCAGAACTCCACTGATTTTTTTTTCATAGAGTCAGTCCTTCACTGGCTTTACCCGCTCTGTTCGCCCTGCGGGCTCACTCCACTCCCCTACCCTGCCCCCAATTCTCACCCACCCCCACTACTCCTACATTTATACACCCTGACGACTCCCACATCCATAAAACCAACCACATGATAACCTCTTAAAGATATACAACCAGACACCTTAACAATTACTTAATCAGCACTCTTCCTCCACAATAACCTGTTTATAATACTCCATTATGACATATACCTCCCCATTGCTTATGTTCCTACTATTATTCTCACTTCTAACTGTTCTATCCATACCTTATCTTTTTACACTCTATGAACACCTGAACTGCCTAGGATTCCAGTACCCCATAAGACAAACCTCCACACCCATACTTGTAGTCTCTCATAGCCAGAATAACGTACCCAGCACTTCAAACTACCTACCAGCTAAATATCATAGACTGACTCACATTAAATGTCATAACTCAAGGGATAGGAAATTCCAGAACCTAATATTTAAACTTCTAAAATCTGTACTGAGACTACAAGTTCACTCCTTAATAGATGGTGATATCCATCCAAATCCAGGCCCAAATTCTACTACAACTATAGAGCCTCACATTACAACCCCTGCTAACTCACATTTGCTTACTAGACCCTCTAAATCACTACTAATAGCCCATCGTAATATTCAGAGCATTAACAATAAGGTTGCCCACCTGCATGCTCCCATGGATGTCCATTCATTTGACATCCTATGTCTCACTGAAACATGGCTCAAGGCAACAACACCAGACAATGAGGTAATACCACCTGGATATAATATCTTGAGACTAGACCATAAAGCTAAAAAGGGTGGTGGCATAGCTATACTATACAAATCTGGTTTACAAATAACCTCCATAGAATCTAATCCACCCCTAGCCAGTAATACAGAAATCCTTATTTCCAAAATTCAGCTTAATAAACATAAATATATCTATATCATCTGTATTTATCTTCTCCCAGGTAAAAACACTAACACCCTAGAGAATATCCTTAGTTGGCTGTCCACAAACTACCCACAGGAAACCATAGTACTTGGAGACTTTAATATCAATTGGAAGAGTTGTACCACAGAACAGCCTTCTACCCATATAAACCTTTATGGTTTTACTCAAACCATTACATCCCCCACAAGGACTAATAAAGTTAACAAGGAAAGCACCCTTGATTGGATCCTCATAAATAGTCACCACCAAAATTACATAGTAGGAACCCTCCCCGAAGACATAAGTGACCATTCTCTTACCTTCTTAATTAGAAATAAGAGTGACATTCCAAACCCAACCACATATAGGACAATAAGATCCAACAAATATTTCAACCCTGATACCTTTCAAACAGAACTTAAAGCATGTGACTGGTCTCCCCCGAAACAACTACCATTAGAAGAAGCAGTTATGTATTTCAGTTCTAAATTCTTAACTGTTCTTGACCACCATGCACCAACTCGTACAATTAGAACTAGAGTTAAACCAGCCCCATGGCTTTCTAAAGCAACTAAACAAAAAATTCTCCTTAGAAACAAAGTCTGGGCAAACTGGCACACTACTAAAGACCCAGCAGATCAATTAGACAGCTAAGAAATGAAACAAAAAAAAGCCATACAGTTGGACAAAAGCAATTCTTACTTTCAGCTCCAACAAACCCACCAAAACAAACCTCAGAAATTCTGGTCAGGCATTAATAAACTTCTACACCCAGGTCAATCACTCACACTCACCCCCTCAGGTTCTGATCACAGTAGTCATAAGCAAATAGCCAACACCTTCAATACTTTCTTCACAGAGACCATTCAATCACTTGCCAATCAGCTGTCCCCTGACACCTCATCTTCGACCACCTCAAACTCTAACACATCCCAATCATTTCACTTTCAACCTGTTCCCACATCCCTTATCTGTACCCTAATTCAAAAACTTAAACTTACCACCCTCTCAGCAGATCTACTACCTGCAGAATACCTACAAAAAGCTGCAAAAGCCATAGCCTACCCCATATCCATCCTGATTAATAGAACCATTACTGAAGGTAACGTTCCATCAATCTGGAAATTTTCATATATCATCCCCCTGCATAAAGGCGGTAACTCCAATGAATTGGAACTGCCTTCCACACTATACATTGTATATATTCTATGATGACTTTTTTTTCAAAACCTTACTTAAAATGTTTTTATCATATTATTCTTTAGACTTTTTCATGACCTTATTTAAAAATGTGTATCTTTTATTTTTATTATTATTATATTTCTCTTCTTTTCTGTTTTGTCATTTTATATGTTGTTATTGTTTTTTATCTATATTGTTTTGCACATGGAGCTTTTCTCCCCCGGCCTCTACTGAAAATGGACATGTATCCAGCTAGACTAGCCTGGTCAACAAATGTAAAATAAAAAAATAAAAAAAATAAATAAATAAATTATCAAATTATAGACCTATAGCCATATTATCTCCACTGGCAAAAATCATGGAGAAATGCATTCACAAACAGCTGTTAAACTTCCTTTTAGAAAACAACTTATTAGCTAACAGCCAGCATGGTTTTAGACCATTTCATAGCACCACCTCTGCTCTTTTATCCTTCTCTGATCACATTAATGAATATCGGAATAATGAGCTTCTATCCTCCGCCCTCTTTATTGATTTGTCAAAAGCATTCGACATGGTAAACCACAAACTATTCATTAACATACTCAAAAACCTGTCACTAGATACATTGGCTATACACTGGTTCCAATCCTACCTAAACAGCAGGCAACAGGCTGTATTATGGGAGAATAACTTATCTTCTAACCTCCCGATTACCCTTGGTGTCCCTCAAGGCTCCATACCAGGACCACTCTTATTTTCTATATTTATAAATGATCTACATTCTGCAATACCTCAGGTTACCTGTATCCAATATGCAGATTATCCAACATTAATATGCTCAGCCACTTCTCCATCAGATCTTCAGTCACTAACCCAGAATGTGTTTAATTCAGTTGAAAAATGGCTTCTACACCAATGTCTTATCTTGAGCCCCCAAAAGACAAAGCTTCTACTATTTACTCCCTCCCACCCGTAGATCCTCCCCAGTTAATTGTACTGTTACATCAAGTAATAGTACTATTATCTCTCTGGATCTCACTACAAAACTACTTGGGGTACTAATAGATAGCAACCTTACCTTTGATTCCCATATAAACAGTACTATAAAAACAGTCAACAAGAAACTAGGTTCCCTCTATAGGGTCAAACCCTTTCTAACCCCACTAGCCAGGTCCACTATTGCCCATACCCACTTAATCTCTACCCTGCTATATGCCTTGCCTCCCCTATATATATACTAAACTATGTAAAAGCAACTTGAGCAAGCTGACCATCTCCTACAATAACATTGCCAGATTTGCAACTGGGTCTTCCTACAGAACTCATCATTGTCACAATCTTAAACAGCTAGGTTGGTTAGAGCTGCCAAATCTTTTAATATTTAACCAACTAACAGTTGCCCACAAGATCCTGTATCAATCAATCATGACAAATCTTATTACCCCTATAGCAACCTAAAGAACTTACGCTCATCTAATAAACAACTTGTGCAAATATGTAAAACTAACAATTTAGCTGGTGACTCTCTGTTCTCCAACACTCTTGGCAAAACCTGGAACTCTCTTCCCAGTGATCTAACCTCCCTGACCTCAAGCACCCTATTTAAAAGCAAACTGAAACCATACCTTAAAGCACAATGGTTATGCCCCTGTGCTAACCCTGACTAGCTACCTCACCTACTAATGGGTATTACTCGTCTTATCTGCATGTGCTAGATACTTTTCTGTTACCTAAAAGGAGTATGCATCTGTACAGTTGAAAAATGTTTACTTGTGATTTCATTGCTATGACTAACTATACCAGATATGTGCTAAATTTGTGAGTAAAATTACAAAGTAAAGTAAAAAAACTGTAATGTTCCTCAATTTTACTTGTAATTTCTCTCTTACTGTAAATAATATTGTAAATGTGGAGCTTTTCTCCCCGGGCCTCTACTGAAAATGGACATGTATCCAGTTGGACTAGCCCGGTCAACAAATGTAAAATAAAATAAATAAATAAATAAATAACATCATAATTCAAACCGGTGCTGGTGGAAATTGGGCTACTGTTGGCCGAAGGAGAGGAAAGGAAGAAATGGAAACAGATGATCCGCTGTGGCGACCACCTAACGGGAACAGCCGAAAGAGAAGAATTCAAACCAATTATTCTTAGGATGTCACACCCACTTATTGCAAAGGCTGTTCTCTACCAAAAATAACTAAAAATATAGCCCTAACTCCACCATTAAAACTCAAATAAAAATCTTCTATGCTTGCCTCAATAGTCAGACGTATATTTGATCAGTCTATATCATCAAACTAAAAAATATAGTGATTAATCTCACAGTGGTAAAAAGTGGGTTCTGGTCTAATTCTATCAGTTCAAAATGCCCCATCACTGGTAGCCATTTTCCATGCACTAGCCTTGCCTTTTGCATCTAGAGGAATATGTTCATATATCTTAATTGCATCTTTTAGATATATTATAAAGTCTAAGTCATTATGAATCACAGGCATAATAAAAATATGCTTTAGCTGTTATAAAATCATTTGTCACCTATGCAAAAAATATTAGCAATAAATAACCCACTCAGATCAGTATTACTTCCTTTTATACATATTGAAAAACTAATAAAATGCCCTGGCTATATCAGCTGGAAATTATATTTAGTTAAACTATCAGAGGCTTTAACTCATTAACACCTCTATAGTATGGAAGACTATTTAGCATGATGGTTAAGGTCTTCACCTCTCATACAAAATATACAAGGATTAATCCTGACGTCTGGCAAATGCCTATATGGAATTTGCATTTTTTCCTACATCTCTGTGGGGTTCCTTCCACCTCCCTCTCCAAAAAAAAAAAAAAACACACATGCTGAGTATTTCTGGCCTGCGTTTTTGCCCTACATCTCTGTGGGGTTCCTTCCACTCTCCCTTCAAAAAAAAAATAAATAAAAAAAACATATGCTGAGTATTTCCATCTTAGACCCACCTAAGAATGGAGTTGTGGGACTCAGCACAGACTCCAGGTGGTACTGTATAGGGGGAAAGAGTGGTATAGGCCAAACCCTTTGGGCATCCACTGTGGTACACAATATCCTAAAGATAGCAGAACATGGATCACAGACTGCATGCTGTGGCAGCGCTAGCCACTTGACAGTGTAAAATATAGCTCTAGGTAATTCTAATGTCACAGAATGGGCTGATAAGTAGGTTAAGTACCCAACCTACTTTCACCTATGCCAGGGCCCCATGCTAATGGTGGGAGGGGCTTGTGCATGCCATAAAGCCCAGCAGCTCTGGGTCAATAAGCTACTGGTTGGTGTCCAGTTACCCAGCTTGGGACAGCTTTGTTGAGCAAAAGCTGGATGTAAAACCAATCAACCTACCAAACGTGAACTAAGAATTGCTATGCTCAGTGTAAGCTCACTGACAGGACGGAGCTTGGAAGTCGATGACATGATGGTATGGAGGAGGCTGTACATTCTATGTATACAGGAGACATGGTGGAAAGGCAGTACAGCAAAGCCGCTTGGCTTGGGATCCAGAGTCTACTACTAAGGAGCAGGGCAGAGTAGAAATGATGCGGGAACTGTAGTGAGGAAGAGGCTTCAGGAAACAGTGAGGGCTGTCATCAGAATTAGTGACAGACTCATTTCAATCAGACTCTAGTACAATGATAGGTCAGTATTCATAATCTCAGCCAGTTCCCCACAGCAGGGTTGTGATAGTTAGGAAAACAGTGCATTTGTAGGACCTATTACATGAAGCAGGACAACATGAATTGATGTTGATAATGGGTGACCTGAATGCACATATTGGGACAGACAGACAGAAAAGTATATGAGGACTGCCTTGGTCCACATCGGTGGGGAGGGGTAACAGGAATAAAGAAGGAGAGTCCATTATAGTGATGGTAACCAACACATGGTTCGGCAAGACAGACACTCACAAGATCACTTACAAGACTGACCAACATGTAACTTCCACCTTGTAAGGAGAGGGCAGGGGAGTAGAATCAGCAATTGCAAAGTCATCCCCAGTGAAACAGTCAGCCTAGAGCATAAACCACTGATTGCCACAATCAGTTGCAAGCAGTGGTCAGAGAAGGGTCTAAGGTCAACAGAGATCAAGCTGAAGACCAGGAAGTTGCTTGGAGAGAAAGCACAACAGCTCAAGGCATAACTCAGAGATCAAGCACCCCAAGAAGAAGAGGAAATAAATGAAGTTGAAGAAGAATGACAGCACCTGACAACAGCATGTGTGACAACTACAGAACATATATGTGGCTGAGCTGCATATGGAAATAAGGTACATAAGGAAAGCTGGTGGTGGAATCTGGAAATTCAGGAAATCATCAAAAGAAAGGAAGAGTTCAGGAAAAAGTGGGAGATAGAAAAGATGGACCAGGCTAGGAAGGAATACTGACTGGCTAACAAAGAGACTAAGAAAGGAGTTGCAATAGTAAAGAACAAGGTATCAGAGGCACTCTACCAGCTTCTGGAAAGTGATTCGGTAGGTTGCATAAAGAAACTATATCAGGTTGCAAGGCAAGGACAGAAACATAAAGAAGGTAGACAGCCTTCATAAGGGGTGCCAGAACAACCTGCTCATCAGTCCACAGGACCTCAAAGGCAGTTAGGAATACTTCCAGCAGCTTCTGAATGAAGAAAACTCCACAGAAGCTGTAGTGTCCCAGACACAGCCTACAGTGAAAGAAAAACAGGAGCCCACCCACAGAAGACTAAAAACAGCACTAAGAAAATTTAAGCCAGGGAAAGCAGCAGGCTCAGATGAGGTCATAGGAGACATGTTAAAGATGCTGCGTGAGAGGCTCAGATGAGGTAATAGGAGACATGTTAAAGATGCTGTGTGAGAGGCTCAGATGAGGTCATAGGAGACATGTTAAAGATGCTGTGTGAGAGGCTCAGATGAGGTCATAGGAGACATGTTAAAGATGCTGCGTGAGATAGGGAAGAAATGGATCCTGATCATACTCATAGTAGTATGGACAGAAATGCATATTGCAGATGACTGGAAAATAAGCATACTAGAAATGTTTAGATGTATCAAACTCCTACCACACTACAGGAAAGTTCTGGAGAGGGTGATTTATAAATGAATACACAGAGTAGTGGAAAGTAAGATGGGAGATGAGCAGTTCGGATTCAGCTCAGGCTGCAGCACAACTGACTCAGTGTTTGCAGTTAAACAGATAGTTGAGAAGAAGCTAGATTTGGCAAAAGCATATGACAAGGTCCCAAGAAAGCTGATTTGGGCAGTCCTGTGGTGGTTCAAAAACCCCAGAAACATTGGTAGAATTACTGCAGGCTATGTAAAAGGACACAATGACTCAAGTATGAACAGTGTTCAGTTTCACAGAGGATTTCCCAGTGGGAGTGGTTGTGCACAAATCTAAAGGTACATGGGATAAAACTGAGTATAGATAAGACAGTTGTAATAACAGCAAATGTGGGAAATCAAAAGAAGCTGATAACTGAGATAAAAGGGGAGATAGTGGAACAGGTTAACAGCTTCAAGTGTTTGGGAGGAGTGATCGAGGAGAAGAAAAGTCTGAATGAGGAGGTCAGAGCTAAAACTAGAGAGGCTGCAGCCAACTGGCACAGAGTGGCGGGGTAACATATGACAGACAAATGACAAAGAATTTGAAAAGTAAGGTGTACAAAGCAATGGTGATAGTACTATTATATAGTACAGAAACCTGGGCAGTAAAGGCAGAGCATTTGAGGAAGCTAGAGGTGATAGAGATGAAGTGCCTGAGAAGGGTGGTAGGATGCACACTGTGGGACAAACAGAGAAATGAGGTCATCAGAGCAGAAGGTGCTCCAATTGCAGAAGAGGCCAAATATAACTGATTATGGTGCTTTGGGTTCATGTGATGAAAAGCAGAAAATAATCTGGTAAAGAAAATTTGGGAGAGACAGGAAGAAGGCAAGAGGAAATGAGGGCATTTAGAAAAAAGGTAGATGGGACTTGGTAAGAGAAGACCTACAACAGTCAGGCTTGAGGGTCCAGGAAAGTAGGATAGTAGCACTGAGTAGAGAGAGAGAGTGAGATGGTGACACTTGGCATAACACCCAGACCCCATATAGAAAATAGAAAAAGGGTGATTGATGATGATGATGATGGTGATGAAGACTTCTATGGTATGGAATATCACACCTCTAGCAGCCAACAAATGTCTTTGCATTTGAACATTTTCTGAAAAATCAACTTAAAAGAATTAAGAAAAACAAATGTAAATATTTTGTGAATGATAAACATTACTGAAACTGTTTAAATAACAATATTATCAGTAAGAAGTAGTCTTTACAGAGATAATAATCAGTGCATTCATAGTCTTTCCATAAATACTATATTATAATATACACACACCCAGAATCATATTTTTGCTAAATTTTCACAAGCAAATTGTCATATATGGAAACTGTACAACCTAGACATATACCATTAGAACACTTTTGTTAACCACAAGCCTTCACATGACAGCAAAAAAATTCCCCTCTGAGAGCATGCTTATTGAGACATTTATAGAAATATGACTATATGTGCTTAACTGTATAATTATCAATATAAATAACGCTGAGTATCTCTCAAGATATGCAGCTTGCAGTACCAATATCAATGACATATTTCTTCAACAATATCTAAGATTTCTTCTGATGGCATGCAATAGTTTGTAAGTCACTTGGGTTTTGAAGAATTAGGTATGTATGAAAATATGAAATTACCTAGTACTTACAATCCACACCTTCACCCTGTGTTGCAAGTCTTTGAGAGAATTTGTGAATCAAACTTAAGATCTGCATTAAGAAGGAATGCAGATAGGGGGCTTCAGTTTCAATAAAGAAGAACATGAAACACTGAAAACATTAAAATCTTCTGACATAAGAATAATGATGCTGGACAAAGGCGGAGGGTTTGTTGTCATGAGTAAGATGAATTATATAGATAGAATGTATAGCATTTTGGTTGAGGAAACTTACAGGCATGTTTCAATAAATGAGCTGCATATTGCCTATCAAAAGATTTCTTTAACATTATACAATATGGTCACACAAGGACAGATTAGTCAGGAGGAATACAACTATTTAAACCTTAAAAATTCTATGGTACCAATTATTTTTGGGGTACCAAAGATATATAAACTAGAAATAGAAATAACCCTCCAATGCTTCCCCGATAGCAACATTTCTTGATCACCATCTAAAACCCTTGGTACAAAAATTCCCACATGTATGCAGATATTCAGAAATGTAAAGAATTGGCCTTTGAAGAGAACTTTACCTTTTTAACCATAAACGGTAAGGATTTATACACTGTAATCCTGCATGGCATAGGGTTACAGCGGTTTACTGAATTCCTAGAAAGTCATACTGAATTGTCCCAGGATAGGATTAATGATTACACAGAGCTTTTAGCAGTTGGTTTTACATAATAATTATATTCATCATGTAGAAAGACAGAGTGCAAAAATACCTGACTTTTTAGAATATATTAATAGTACAACTTTTTTGAGGTTTACATATGAGATTGGGATTGACCGTATCTCATACTTAGATTTTATGCTTGTCAAAGACTATGCTAATAGAAAATTAATTTCTACGATCCACAGGAAGCCAGCCTATTCTAACCCCTTTTTATATTATACTAGTTCTCCATCCTACTGTTCAGGAAAAAAAGCTGTTGTAAAAGGACAATTCGTACGAGCAGCTCGGATGGTTACGAATCACACTGATTTTTTGGAAGAATGTGATAACCTGAAAACTATGTTCATTCCTGAAGTCTTGCACCCTAATGGTGCAGGAAAGAAATCAGAAAATAATTTTAAGTATAGTTTTGTTACCACCTACTCACTCTATTGGGAGAACATTAAGTATATCCCAAATAAGAATTGGACCATAGTTAGGGACAACTAGAGACTGAGAAAAAAAACTAGGGGAGAAGCCTACTGTTATATATATAGAAGAGAGACTAGCCTCAAAAGATATTTTTATCTAAGAAATCATCTTTGGTTTATGACCCAAAACATGATATGCATAGATGTGGGACATGTAACTTCTGTAACAATATATTTGTTTGTGACCAATTTAAAGTAAAAAACAAGAATTTTATTGTAAAAGGGAGATATAATTATTCCAGTAGGAGAATAGTGTATTTGGCCTTATGCCAACAATGTTCGAGTTTCTATGTAAGCAAAACAGAGTGAATGCTTAAGGAAAGAATTCAGGAACATCTATACGAGATCCATAAAAAGAGTAATACAGATGTATTATCCAAACACATAGCTTTCCAGAACATCAGTTTAAATTTGTTGTCTTCGAGCAATTACTGGTAAATCCCAGGGGGACCATGGAGATTGTACTTGGAAGAAAAATAACTCTATTGTCCAGCTGCAGCTCAATGCAGTGCATGCATAAGGACTTAAAGTTTCTTCTATAACTTGCCTATTAAAATTAAAGGTTTTGGGGAGATAAAATATGTTTTATACTATTTAATATCATAAATAATTTATTTTGTATAGTTTATTAAAATACCTATCTAGCTATATTGTGTGATATATTTAGATAAGAAGTTTTTAATTACAGTAGTGTTTTAAGGTTGATTCCTCTTTAAGAAATGTAACAATGATGATCATGTGACTAATTCATTCATTCTTTTAAAAACAGTTCGAACGTTACAATGTTTCATCTGAAGAAGTCTTTGTATTGTCATAAGACAAAAACAACTGTGTAACTTTCTATTATTTAACGTTTAAAATAAATGTCAGTTTGAATTTGCAGTCCTCTTGGCCTTCCATGCTTTGGCTTGGTGAATACGTATGAAAATATTCCTTGTTTTCATAATTACTAACAAGCTAACAATATCGCCAGTATGGTGTAATAGAAATGGTCATTGACAATGCATTTGCTTGTCTCCCACCATGACATTTCATGTCATACCCCTTAATAGCATGTTTGTCTGTCAGTTATGAAAATATGAAAATAACTATAAAGATACAAAGAAGTTGAAAACAATAATTGATTTCTCTACTGCAGGACAATCTTAGTGTCATTTTGTTAATAATGACATTCCTTTTAAAATGCTATCTATTATTAGCTTGCAAGTCACTTAGTTAAAGGAGCCCAACCCATAAAAGGTCTTAATACCATATGGAGCTGTGAATGTTAACTGGAAGTATTGAAAAAGTGGGCTATAGGCTTGAATGATGGAATATACTAATGAGTGATATTTTACAAAACGTTTTCACTTCACTACTGAAATATATGTTTCAAAAGCAACAATGTATATCAGACAGGATGACAAAAAGCCTGTACCAAGTAAAGGAGTAAATAGTGCTGGGGACCTCTTAGGAAGAGGTCTTTTAGATGTATGCACAACGAGGTCTGTGATTATATGCACTAAGGTAGTCTGCGTTTCATTAATGTTATTAAATTTGTTATATATCAGTTCTTGACTTGTATATCAGAAAAGGTTATTTATGTAGTAGTGCAATTGAAATTAAGTATATCTAAGAGAAACAAAATGATTAGTAAGAAATTACATTTTTTAGCACATCAGTGATAGTAAAATAAATGTGTTACGAATAACAACAGATAGTTCATAAGATAAGTGATTTTAGGTATATGCTGCTATAAAAATCTGCTTTGTCAGGTAGTTGAAAAAAATATTCACGGTATAAGGAATCTGTTTATATTTTGAAATGTAATACACATCAGCCCTTTGGGCTGACTATAGATATAAAGTGGAAAGTGACTTTAGGAAAACATTTAAGGCATAATTTATTAATCAATTAATTTATGTTTATGCTGAAGGTGTCTAAAAAGAGTATGTTACAAAGGTCTTGTTTGTCCTCAGGAAGGCTGTTTGGTGAGGCACAAGAGGTTTACCTGTTTTAAATGTTAAAATAAAAATTATGTTTGAACAGTCAACTAACCCCCATTTGGTGGGTGAGGTGAGCACCTACATCACTATAGGGTATCCCTAATGTCTCTTTGCTTGTGCATGCTTTCAGCTATGAGCTATAAGGGCTACTGTTACCACTCTGGGATTTATAAGCCCATGTCAACAGTCCAGTCCATTACAGTGCTGTACAAGCCTCTGCTTGCTTAGTGGTGGCCAGCTGACTGGAACCATTGTTTTCTCCCCTCCCCAGGATGGGTAAGTCAGCATCACAGCTCACTCTCTGCCCCTGCTTCTAGTACCAGAAACACTAGTCATAGTCACATAGGTTATCTGGGCTGTAGTCAGGGCTTTATCCTTGTATGTCACAGAGCTGAGCATTACAATAAAAAAGAAGCTTAGTCTGTGACTTAATTAGTTAAATGCAAACAAATCAACATCATCTGATCATTTTGGGGCCTGCAGATGTATCATTGTATCCTTGTTGAAAATGGTAGTACATAGCTTAAATGTTAAAATCTCCAGAACTCTGCATGGTTAACAAAATACTATAGGTATCCATCCCATTTATCATAAAACAGCAGCCTAGCTGAGAACAGCCTGTTCCAAGAAGTTAGCAGTGGAAAAGTGTGATAAAATTTCAATTTCATTGCAAAGCAGAGATCTGTGAAAAAGTATATGGAGATCTCTTAACATATTGTGATTCCTGGATAGTAAAGTCTATGAAACATTACTGCCCATTGCTATTGTTTTCTTTCTTGCAGATTTGTGAAATAAGTATTAATAACATAAACAAATTTATACAGACATGCACACAAAAAGAACATAAGTAGTCAACAGATGACAGAGAACCATACATTAATGTTTGTATGCTCGTAAGTGAAGCATAGAAAATCATTGCTGAATACTTAATTCTCTTTTTCTGCTTATATTTAGGCCTGTTGGCAGCAATCCTTCCCACAGAAGGACGACTATGTTACGAGAAAAAGGGCGAAGGCAGGCAATTCGAGGTCCTGCGTTCATGTTCAATGATAGGGGAACAAGCTTGACTGCTGAGGAAGAAAGGTTTCTAGATGCAGCTGAGTATGGAAATATCCCTGTTGTGCGTAAGATGCTTGAGGAATCCAAAACCTTAAATGTCAACTCTGTTGACTACATGGGCCAAACCGCTCTGCAGCTTGCTGTTGGAAATGAACATCTGGAAGTGACAGAGCTTCTCCTGAAGAAGGACAATTTGGCACGGATTGGAGATGCTCTGTTGCTTGCTATTAGTAAGGGGTATGTAAGGATAGTTGAAGCAATCTTGAATCATCATGCCTTTGTACTCAGTAAGCGTTTAACCCTTAGTCCATGTGAACAAGAACTCCAAGAGGATGATTTTTATTCCTATGATGAGGATGGGACTAGGTTTTCCCCAGATATCACCCCTATTATTCTTGCAGCTCACTGTCAGAAGTATGAGGTTGTACACATGCTGTTAATTAAAGGAGCAAAGATAGAAAAACCCCATGATTATTTCTGCAAATGCAATGACTGCATGGACAAACAGAAACATGATTCTTTCAGCCATTCGCGGTCAAGAATAAATGCATATAAAGGATTAGCAAGCCCAGCATATTTGTCCTTATCAAGTGAAGATCCTGTTCATACAGCTCTGGAACTGAGCAATGAGCTAGCCAAACTGGCAAACATTGAAAAGGAATTTAAGGTAAGCCCAGTAGAACCATTTCTTAATAGTTTTAATTATGAATGGATTCCTGATGCTTTATTATTTCTCTAGTTAACTTAGTCCTTTTGCAAAAGATATTTTCTTTGTTTATATTTTTTCTTTCAACATCTAGTGTATTGTCAGTTTCAACTGGAAATGGAAAAAATGAAACTTTATGGAAACAAATGGAAGACAACTATATATTAAAGAACAGAAGTATATTTTCCAGTCTTTTTATCCTTGTCATATCAGACCACATTTCCTGCCACATTGCCTACTCTCTTTCCTCAGCTTTTGATATTCCACATGTAACAGATAAGCAAGATTTCAGAATTATGTTGAGAGATCACCTTTATGTTTTGAGCAGAGCCATCAAGAGCTGCACTCTTCTGAAGTGATTAGAAGATGATTGTTCCACTCACCACTAGCTCTTGAGGAAGTGTGCTGAGTTTGCATTCCAAAAGCAGTATATACATCACCACATAACATAATAATTTCTTCCTACCGCGCCAACATTATAAGGGACTTAACCTACCATCTTCCAACCACCTTAAGGCCAGGAAGGTATAAGTATACATTGCTCACCTTAGACAAGGGATAACTGTTTTCGCGATAACTGTTTTATGGATAAACACTTTTTGGCTCTATATAAATGGACTATTCTGCAAAAACATGCAATTTACTTTTGCAGAAAGATGTGGAAGCTTTTATCCCATCCCTCTTTGATTATGTAATAAATCATGATGTCACTGGACATTGAGGTAAAAAGCCCGTTTTAGTTTTGCACTTTCAGGGTAGAGTACCTCACTATACTCATCCACACCCCATCCTTCTTTAAGTGGATTGGTTTACCTTGCAAACACATTTGTGTGCATGTTGGAGGAGGGAGCAAGAAAATCTGACACGCCTCACAGGTCTGTATATTCCTAGAGCAGCAATGGTAATGGAAGCAGCATCAAGAAGGCTACGTCAGAGTCATGTCTTGTTGTGTTACAAGTCAATAAAGCTTCAGCTTATCCAAAACAATCAGTCCAATGCTTAACTCAGTGAAACACTTGGTTGGAAGTGGCTGCCGCTCTGCACCCCTAGACTTATATATATATATATATATATATATATATATATATATATATATATATATATATATATAAACTCCACGATCACATAACCAGGAGAATCACTTCAAGAGCACTCATAGAAATTGCACTGATGGTGATTTCCTATAAAAAAATAACCATCGTGGAAATCAGAATTGTTAAGTGAAGATGTCAGGATGGATCCTCATTGACATATCTGCCAACAAGATGCAGAGAAGCCCAGGGATATACTTGACTCCTCCTTTACCTCACAGATAGTTGTTAGTTTTCATCTTATGTTCTAGTTTTCATCTCTTTCTGCCATATGTTTTTCATACAGTATTTGGTGCATCTATGCACCAACTAAGAAATGTACCTTTTGAAGACTGCATTATTATTATTATTATTATTATTATTATTATTATTATTATTATTGTTATTATAAGTCACAGAAACATCTGTATATTGTTAAGGTCAGGAGTATAGCCAGAACACACAATTGCATACCAGCATGTACAGCAATTTTCAGAATTTAGTCTCCATCGCAAGGTTACTGTTTTGCTACCCAACCTCCAACATGCAGAATGTAATGTGTAATAGTGTAGCAATCCCCATGTAAAAATATATGCTTCAGTACTGAAACAATACATTTTAGAAATTACAGACTTGAGGAAAAAAAGAAAGAAAAGGCTTGAAAGAGACTTGCTTTTGGTTTAGTCTGCTTTGGGGTAATCCTCGGAGCATGCACAGAGCATGCTGATTTTTGTGAATTTGACATTATAACATCAATCTGCTCAGTGTTCGCATAGTGTGCATTCGATGGTTTGTGTGTGTGTGTGTGTGTGTGTGTGTGTGTGTGTGTGTGTGTGTGTGTGTGTGTGTATGTGTGTGTATGTGTGTGTGTGTATATATATATATATATATATATATATATATATATATATATATATATACTTATGTACATATTTATGGCTGAATATCAAATGTTCAACTCTGATTCTATCGAATCAGACACTGTCAACTAAACTATACCAAAGCCTACAATGTCAAATACTCGGTATACTGAACTATCAGACTTCCCCCTTTAGGACCCATGTTAGTGCTTGTTCCTGGGTCTGGACAGGTAGGTTCTTTTGGGATTCTGTGTTCTATGCTGTTTCAGGTTTCAGGTGTTTAACATTGTAGGCTTCAGTATAGTTAAGTCAACATTGCCTGCTTCTGCAGAGGCATCGCAAAACATCTGATAGATATCTTATACACACAGACACACATATATATATATATATATATATATATATATATATATATATATATATATATATATATATCTACATGGGTTCCAGTTGTTTGCTTCATGACTGATTTGGTCATCAGGTGGAAATGCAATGTTTTTTGGTCGAATGTCCAGTTTATTGAACAGATATTTTATGGGGTGTGTTTCATTGAAGCAGGTAAGTTGGATGTGTAATAGGTATATGTGTGTGTGTGTGTGTGTGTGTGTGTGTGTGTGTGTGTGTGTGTGTGTGTGTGTGTGTGTGTGTGTGTGTGTGTGTGCATGTGTGTGTCACTGCATGTGTGGTGAGTGTCTGAGCTGTCTGTGAAGTGATAGTGTATGAGAAGGAGTTTTTTTGTAATTTAGGATGCAGGTTAGAGTTAGCTTTTTTTCGGTCCCTCTGATTATTCCATCTTCTTGTGACCTACCTTCCATCTCTAATCATCAAGTCCATATTTGTTTCTCACTTCTTCCTTAATATAATAAACAAAAATCATTTGTTCCTGTTATTGAACCTTCCTGCTAATTCCCTTTCATCTTTCTCCTTTGCTGGTCTTATCATCTTTGCTGGCATTCTGCTTTTTTCCTTGGCTGGTGCCTCCTTCACCTCCAGACCGCGTCCCTTCCACTTCCTGTATGCCTTTCTTTTGCCATAATTACTAACCTAGTACTCTTACATAGTTATATTGTCCTTTAATTATTTTTTTTTTCTTGGACAGACTGTTTCTTAAACCCTTGTCCATTGCCTTGATTACACCATCCCTGACATATTTCCATAGCTTGTTCACCCTTTGTTTTGCCTGCTGTCTGTTAACCCATCTCGGAATCTCTTCCAAAGCTCAGCATAATGTACTGCCCTGAAATTTTACACAATCATTTTTCCTTCGTTGCTTACCTTTCCTTGACTCTAAACCAGATAGTGACATGATCACTGTTGATTAAGAATGCCATCACCTTGAAACCTCTGACCTCCTCGGCCTTGATTCTCTCCACATACATTTTCCATCCTTTCTTGCAAAGTTCGATACCAGCTGGATGAGCCCCCCTTTCCCACAATCTCAGTTGATCTCCATTGTCTCTGTACTCTGAAGCTTGGGATCTCCCAGTTTGCTCTTGGCAGATTCATAATCTCATGGAGAATAATTCTCTATCTCGTACTCCTTTCCTCCTTTTTTGAGGTGGTTGGAGGATGACACATTGCATCAATCCATCAGCAACGCCCCCCCAGCTTACTCATCCTTAATCACAAGGGTACTTACTCTTAGATATGCCCTTGCAGCCTCCATCAGTTCTTCATGGGATAGAGCTCCTTGTTCTCTTTGATGTCAATGTCGATGGTTGGCCTGTTTTATAGCAAATGCAGCTCTCTCTCTTCTGTGTCATTCCTGAACAACCTGCATTCTGACATTGCCACATTTCACACCGTTTTGTCATTGCCCCATACCTCTTTGATACCCACAAAGTCCATCCACCCCTCCAGCATCATTGCTTGTAGATCTGTTGTCTTACATTTATTTCATATTTATTTATTTCAGTCTGATTACCGGGGAGGTCCACTGGGCTTTGGGGCCCGTTTTCAGTGGAGGCCCGGGGAGAAAAGCTCTACAAAAACAACATTATTTATTACAAAAAGAGTTCAGACAAAAATATTACAATAATTAAACAGGAAGTTACAAACAGAATACAATACTGATGTCAGATGGCAAAAAATAGCAATTATTAATGGTTTCAGTTAGGTTTCAGCAGCAAAAGAAAAAAATAAAGTAAAGTATTCAGTGATTATGAAAGTAGGAAGATATAAGTAGCTGATACAGCTAGTATTCTAGGAGAGGCTAAAAAAAGAGTTTAGTTGAGAATGGAGGTTAGCCAGGAGAGAAGGAGGAGGATGGTTTGAATGGAGTAGGTTGAAGAGTGCAGTTGCAAATTCTATTTAGACAGAGGTGGGAATGAAGTAGGGCTTTGAAGTTTTCCAGGTTGTTGCAGGGACTTAGAGAGGTGGGTAGGGCATTCCATTTTTTAGCAAGGGTGAAGGATAAAAGCATTTGGCTAGCTGGGTGCTTAGGTTTTTGTACTGTGATCAGGTTTTGTTGAGAAGATCTAAGGGATCTAAGGGGGGTATAGGGTATAAGAATGTTGGAAAGAGCAGGACAGTTAGTTGGATGGAACAGTAATTTATGGGCTATGGTGAGTTGGAGAAAGGTAAGATGATTGGGGAGTTCAAGCCAATTTAGAGAGTGGAGGGAGGAGCAGTGATGAGTGATGGACTTGGCATTGGTAGCATATTTGGATATTTTGTTATAGCATTGTTCCAATTTGGAGGTAAGACTGGATGATAGATTAGTGAGAAGGGGAGCGCCATAAAGTAGAGAGGGAAGGAGGTAAGTAGAGGCGAGGGTTAGCCTAGTGGAAGGAGACAGAAAGTGGTTGTTTCTGTACAATAAGCCAAGTTTTATGTGTGTTTTTTTGATGTTTAGCTGGATATGATTATTGAATTTCAGCTGGTCATCAACTATGACACTGAGAAGTTTGGTGGAGGTAACTATTTCGATAGTGGAGTTAGATAGGCTGGTAATATGAAAGGAGTTTTTGTCAAGTGGTGAGGATTTGGCGGGGGGGGAAGATGAGGATCTTAGTTTTGTTGGCATTAAGGGATAGGTGATTTTGGAACATCCACTTTTCAGTGGTTGAAAATGCAGTTTGGGTTAGAGCTTGGAGTTCTGTTTGGTTAGGGGCATGGCAGATCAGAGTGGAGTCATCAGCGTATTGAACAATTGTGGTGTTGGGGATGACTTTGTGGAAGTCATTAATAAAGATGTTGAATAGTAATGGGCCAAGAATGGAACCTTGAGGGACTCTGGTAGGTGTAGGAAGGAAGGTAGATGTAGCTTGGCCTCATTTCACAGCTTGGGATCTGTTTGAGAGGTAGCTAGTGAACCAGGAAAGAGCTTTTTGGCTAAGGTTGAGGTTAGAGAGATGGTATAGAAGGAGGGAGTGTGAGATGGTGTCAAAAGCTTTAGATAGATCTAGTAGAACAGATGAGACTAAATTACCGGAGTCACGGGCTGAGTTCACAGAGTGAAGGAAAGAGAGAAGGGCAGTGTTGGTACTGTGTCCAGGGTGGAAGCCGTGTTGGGTGGGGGAGAGTAGTTGGTGTTCAGTAAGGAAAGGCAAGAGCTGCAGGTGTATACATTTTTCGAGGATTTTGGATATAGGGGAGAGGATGGCAATGGGGCAGAAATTAGAGACATTATAGTTCTTGCCATCTTTGTGAAGTGGAAGAATGAAAGCAGAACGCCAAAGTTTGGGTATATAGGATTCATATAGAGACCTGTTTATTAGGATGCTGATAGGTATAGCAATGGAATCAGATGCTATCTTTAGGAAGGAGGAAGGGATGTTATCAGGAGCATTTGAGCAAGGTTTGAGTTTGTAGAGAAGTTTCTTTATTAGGTTGGTTGGAACAGGTTTGAGTTAAAAAATGGGGGGGGTGGGAAGGGAGAGGAAGGTTGATATGGGCGGGAGGGTTGTTGTTAAAAGTCTTGGTTAGTTCAGTGATGGAAGAAGTGAAGAAGGAATTGAATAGAGAGGCAGTTTCAGGGTCAGATTTGCTGGAGTCAGGACAGGGGTTGTTTTTAGTACCAGGTGTAAGGAGGGAGTTAATGGAGTTCCAGAACTGTTTTGGATTTCTTGTGTGGTTTTCTTGTAGTTTGATGTAGTAAGACGTTTTATCTCTAATGACTAGTTTTTTTGACCAGGTTTCTTAATTGCTTAAACTGGAGGAAGAGTTCAGACAGGTTGTGTTTTAGGTAAGCTTTCCAGGATTTGTCTCTTTGGTGCATAATCTTTTTTGTCTCTTTGGAGAGCCATGGGGTGTGTTTACTTTTGATTCTTTTTCTTCTTAGTGGAGCTTGGGAGTTAAGGATAGTTAAGAATGTAGAATTGAAATATTCAACGGCTTCGTCTAGTGGCAGTGTTTTTAGGGGGTTCCAGTTAGTTAGTTTAAGGGAGTTAGAGAAATAATTTTGATTAAAGTTGGTTAGGTTACGTGTTTGAATGAAGTGGTGAGAGTGAGGGGAAGTGGGAGTCGCTCGAATAGAGAAGGCAGGGAGGTGGTCTCCTAAAGGGTTGGGAATTACACCAGATGAAATAATTTTGTTAGCATGGGATACAAGTATCCAGTCTAGTATGGTGCCAGGGGGGTTGGTTTTATTAGGTCTAGTAATGGAGTTAGTGAGTTGAGTGAAGTTGAATAGATTGATGGTAATGGAGGGATTAAGATTATTGATTTTTCCCCAGTCAATGTTTACATCTCCCAGAATAAAGGTTTCTAATTTGATGTTAGAAGAGCACCAGGAGAGGATATCTTCCAAAGTATTTGCATTATTACCAGGAGGAATATAGAGGGAAATAATGCAAATGCTTTTGTGGATGTTCAGTTTTAGTATGCCAATGACTAGTTCTGCATTGTTGAATGATGGGAGGGAGTTAGGGTATAGGGTGATAGTTAAGAGGTTGGAGTAGATTAAAGGAACTCCTCCACCTCTTTTGTTAGTGCGGTCAGATCAGAGAGAATGAAATCCTGGAGGAAGGAATTCAGAGTCATTGATGTGAGGTTTTAGCCAGGTTTCAGAGATGGCCACTATGTCTGGGGAGTTATGGCTAAGCCAGGTGTGGAAGAGTGTGAATTTATTTTTTAAGCTTCGTGCGTTAATAGTGAGGATCTTGAGATTTTTATTAATATGTTTGTTATTGGAGCTGGGCAGATTTATTGGAGAGAAGTTAGATGGATTTGTAGGAGAGAAATTAGGACCTGGATTGGGGTGAATATCGCCAGCTAAATGAAGGAGAGTATAATTGGGGGTATGTTTATTAGGTTTGTAGTTAGATGGGTAACATTGTTAGAGGTTTGCTTTAAGTTTGTGGGTGTTATTAGGGATTGGAAGTAGTTTTATTTTGAAGAGAAGTAGAGGGTGGGAAATGATTAAATAGGTGGAGGTTTTGTGGAAGTGGGAGGTGGGCTGGTTTTGGGGTGTCAGAGGAGGAGAGAGCACATGAAAGGTAGTGAAGGAGATTAGATGGTATAGTAATGGTAGAAGCAAGATGAGGGGTGAGAAGAGAAGGACTTTTGATGGAAGGCTCTGCATGGTAATAGGAGAAATGAATGATATGGGAGGAGAAGTTAAGTGAAAGTTGGAGTGTTAGGGGTGTGGGGAGGAAGTGGAAGGGGGGATAATGTGAAACCTGATTGGTCAATGACCAGGGAGGGACTAATGGAGAGGTGTAATGTGACTGGGAGGAAAGGAGGGTGGGACTATAAGGTGAGGTATAAGTTTGGAGGTACTGGGGGTGGGTGGGTATTGGGGGTAGGGTAGGGGAGCAGAGTGAGCCCACAGGGCGAACGGAGTGGGTAGAGCAAAGAAGGCGGGAATGGCCAGAAACAATCAGTGATCTGCTAGAAGGAGAGCTACAACAGGGGGTGCAGGTAAGAGGGTTATACCCTTTAGAAGCTTAGTTTCTTAAGATTTGCTGGGGAAGGAAAAGCTACTCTGTTCTAAAAAAGTGAGAAAAAGAGTAAGACTGTGTGAGATTACAAAGTAGACAGAGTGGAGAGGTAAAATTACAGCAGTCTTCCAGAGGGGGTGGACAATGTCTAGAACAAGTGTATCTAGGTGGTGGAATGAAATTACGGTTATTCTTGGTAAGGGCAGTGGTTAACAAGAAAAGAGAGAAAGGGGGTGGAATTTACAGCTATGCTTGGTGAGGGCAGGGACACTGTCTGGGTAGAGTTGGTTGGAGGGAAAAAACAGGGAGGTTAGTTGCAGGGTTTATTTTTAAGAGGGTGCTGCCACCTAGTGGAGAAAAGAGGGAGGTACATTAGGTGATGCCTTCCTTGTGAGCAGGCAAGATGGGAAAGTAGGTGCTGACAGGGCAAGGAGAGGGGGAAGCTTTATGTCTGAATTAATTCCTTATGAAAGAAACTAGAAAAAAAATAATTTTGCCTTTGGAGCAAGATCATATAGGTGAAGCTGAGTAGTTTTCTGTGGGTGCAGACTGGAATTAGATGTAGTTTGATTTAACCTTTGTATAAGAGGTTCAAGTGTCTGTAGTACTGATAAAACATCAGGTGTTGATGGTCCCATTGTAAATTGGAAGGAGTTCAGGCTGGGTGGTCAGCACCTAAATCTGTGTCTGAAGAAGGTTGGATCTTATGCCCGTTTTGAAATATACAAGAGACTGGCCATAAATTATTTGAAAACACTGGTGAATTATCTAACATACCAAGGGTATAAAGCCTCTGTTAGCACAACATTTAGTGTTTTTAGACTATCGTTAAAACTGACCACTGGATGAAATAACAGACGGAATGTTTGCAAGAAGGAATCTTTAAATGAAGAATTTGGTCTGAAGTCTGGAGATGTACATGCTCTCCTGCATATATCAGAAGAGTGAGCAATTCAAGAGAGCTTCAGGACAAGGTCTGCCTTGCAGGGGGAGAGGTATCTCCCATATCACGATTCTTGTTTTCAGGTAATCTTGCATTAAGACTTTCAAGTTTACCCCTGAAAATGATAATTTGACAAAACGAGTAACTGTTGTTTGTCTATAAAAATAATTATTAGTTGGTTATTTTAAGGTTTAGCTGTAGTGTATAGGATTTTCTGGAAGAACATGATGTGGTCAAGTTTGATACTTAAGAGTTTTGGAATAGTGGATGGAAACTGAAATGTAGGGATCATATGATGCAGAACGTATCTAACCATTTTAGTTTTCATTCTGACAAAGGGCTGTTTTTTCTTGCTGGCCAGCTGAAGTGCTGCTTTCACTGTGGAAAGAACGCTAATATTAAAAGTGGCTATACAGAAGTATGCTGTCTACAGGGTGGAGAAGAGGGTCTTGAGAGGGAACATTGTAAAAAAGGCTTGGTGTAGTTTATGAAACACAGATATGATTTAAAGTATTTTTTATAAAAAACATAATGCAGCAAGCATGCTGGAACAGAATTTATTCAAATTGTTCATATGAAGAATGAGCTGTTGAAGGTTTTTCAGAAAAGAGAACGTACCCAGAAAGGGGTTAAAGCAAGTGAGTGCTAACAGAGTTTCCATGTCACAGGATAATGCAATTTTCATACCAGAGTAGTTACATCATGCAGGAGATGTTTCAAACTTACATGTATGTCCACTGAGGGTTCTTGTAAGAAGTAAGTTGAACATATTGCAAGAAACAGATGAATCTGTCGAAGATGTGGCAGAAAGAGACATTGACTGCTGGGCAAATGTTTCTGATGCAAACATCGTAAGAGAAAAGAAATGTACATCCTCAAAACTGAAGGAAAAAAAGAATAGACGAACAAATGAAAATTGTGACACTGAATGGTAGTATTATATTTATTGAAAAAAGGCAGGAATGGTGAGGATTATTGTTTATGCCAAGCACTGATGTATTTCCTTTTCAAATATATTCATTTAATCATGTAATAAATACATGATTTAGAAAATGTTTGGAGGAAAGGTGAAATTATTGAAAGAGTGAGGATTGTAGTTGTTCAAGAATATTGATGAATCTGATGGAGTTCAACAGGGTAATACTGAAGAATTAATATTTGGGTTAAAGGAGAAAAATAATTGCTGGTGTTAGTCATAAAATGTCTCCTGTTGATACAGATTTGCTGATATGGTTTGGTTTCCCATCTAATCAATATTGCTTACAATAATTAAAGTTATTGAACCCTTTTGTTTATTGTATGACGTAGGAACTTAAAATTTACTAGAAGGAGTAAAAAATGAAAAGCATTTATCTGACATGATGTATTTGGGAAAATTATCAACAGAACTGGATTAAAATCTATTACAGTTCCTAAGGTAATTACTTTTTAAGTGGGAGAAATAGTTCATAGGATCATAGGAAGTTACTAGGCTATTGGCCCCTGAGGCCCTTACAAGCCTAGCCAAGAATTTAGCCCATGTTCTAGGGACGGCTTGCACCTGTCACCCCTGGGCTTTCAGATATTGGCAAAGGCTCTTGCTTCCCCCATAGTGCCTTTTTTAGACAAGGCTCAAAAGACAAACCCACCTCCATAGGTATCACAAGGGATAAGAAACTAAGAGTAATGCTACTCAACACCAGAAGTCTAAACCTCAAGATGCACGCACTCAAAACTCACCTTAGCATGGAGAACATCAATATCTGTGCAGTAACAGAAACCTGGTTCAAGGCTCCCGAGAGCACCCCAGCACTACCAGGTTATACCTCATACCATGCTTTTTGGCCCCAAAACTTGGACCGAAGCACAAAAGGAGGGGGAGTATCAATATTCGTCAAAGATACCCACACCTCCAGGTTGGTGGCACAGCACGAAGCATCAGAGACTATCCATGTGCAACTAACAGTGGGTAAAACTGCCTTCCAGTTTATAGCTTTCTACAGACCACCATCCCAAACCCAGGAACCCCACTTGGCCTTCCTGAGAATACTGGAAAATATGAAGGTCTCTCCAAACACCATTATATTGGGCGACTTCAACTACCCAAACATAGACTGGGAGCATTACTCTAGCTCCAACACCCTAGCCCAAAGGTTCCTAGAATTTATAAACTCAAATGCTATGGAACAACTTGTTACCACTCCCACAAGAGGGGAAAACATACTGGACCTGATCATCACCAACATGGGGATTCTATGCTCCAGACCAGAAGTGTATCCCTCACTGGTAAGATCAGACCATAAACTAATCTCACTGGATATTCACATCCCGACCCCACCCCCTGCCCAGAAAACCACAGTGAAAAACTTCTCTAAAGCAAATTTCACACTCCTCAAAACCGAGGTGGAATCCTTCAAAGCCCCCAAGCCTGTGGAAAATACGGCCCAGACCGCAGAATCCTTTATAAAAGCATTCTATGAAAACCTTCAGGAATGCATGGATCATGCAATCCCAAATAAAACCAAGACCCAATCCTCCAAAGGCAGACGTCCTGTCTGGTGGACCCCAGCCATAAACAAACTATACAACAGAAGGAGGAAGCTACTACATGATAGAGCAAAATCCCAAAAAGGGAAGGCATCTCTGATCAGTATTAGCAAAAAACTATGGGCACTCATAAAATCGTCTAAGGCCAGCATCGAGAGAAAAATTGCACAGGACACTAAGGATAATCCCAAGGCTTTCTTTAGTTATGTTAGGAACCTGGGTGGGAATTCCCAGATATGCTCAGAATTACTCCAAAATGACAAAAAATACATTGAACCCACAGACATTACCAACATCCTAGCTAACAGGTTCAGCGCAAACTTCTCCCCCCCCTCCCCACCAAAAGGGCAAATATCTATCCCAGCAGAGTGCTGCCCCCCTGACATCTCAGATGCTCAGGTAAGAGCCGTCCTCTCCAAAGCAAAAAACACAGCATCAATGGGACCAGACGGTGTCCCGGGCTGCGTCCTACATGAACTCCAAGAAGAGCTAAACCCAAACATAAAACTACTGTTCAATCTCAGCCTTACTACAGGATATGTACCCAAAGAGTGGCGTATAGCAACTTTGGTCCCTCTCCACAAAGGTGGTGCCTCAACGGATCCTGGAAACTATCGCCCCATAAGCCTGACTAGCTTGGTCTGCAAAGCTATGAAAAGGATCATCATGGACCTCATAAATAAAGATATTGGGGACCTACAGACACTGGATCCTACCCAGTTTGGCTTTGTTAAGGGCAGATCCTGCCTCTTTAACCTGGTCGATTTCTTTGAAACAGTCACCAAGGCAATTGACGAGGGAAAGGTGGTCCACACAGCCTACCTGGACCTCGCAAAAGCCTTCGATACAATACCCCACTCGGGCATTATAGATAAGCTCACCAGCTTAAATATAAACCCCTATGTCACTAGATGGGTTGCAAACTGGCTCAAGGACACAACACACATGGTTAGAATTGTTGGAGCCATGTCAGACTCCAAACCAGTTACAAGTGGCATCCCACAAGGCTCAGTCCTGGGACCTCTCTTGTTCGGTATATATTTCTCGGAGGTACAGGTCAACATGGAAGGACTGTGGCTGACCAAGTTCGCAGATGACTGCAAACTGGGCACCATAATTGACTCTCCAGCCGACACAAGCATCCTCCAAAAGGGCCTTATAGAAACAGACAACTGGTGCCAGAGTCATGGCCTCAAACTAAACGCCAAAACTATATAGTCATCCCCTTTGGCAAAAACAAAGTGCCCACAAATTACCACATAGGTGGTAATCCATTAAGTACAGAAGAAGTAATTAGGGACCTGGGGACCCAAGTTGATAGCAATCTCTCATTTGACAACCACGTGGCCAAAGTGGTTAGAAAAACATTTTATATAGATCACCTAATCATGAAAGGATTCACATCTAGATCAGGGGAGGTCATCGTGCCTCTTTACTCATCCCTCATCAGGCCCATAATTGAGTACAATGCCCCTTTTGGGATGTACCTTACCAGACACCTGCAGCAACTGGAAAGACCCCAAAAGTACCTCACCAAGAGGATCAAAGGGCTCAAACAGATGCCATATGCTGCCGGTTAAAGAAACTCCAGCTCTACTCAGTGGCATACCGCCTGCTCAGAGGCGATCTGTGCCAGACGTATAAAGCCATGTCCAACCCAGAATTAATGGACATGCTGCACCTCAGAAAATCCAAATCCCATCGAGCTACGCGCTCAAGAGACTTGAACCTCAGCACTGAAATAAATAGGACATGCTGGAGGGACAGATTCATAACCCAGAGGCTCCCTTCACTCTGGAATAAAATCCCAGTCCAGGTTAGGCAGAGTCCCTCATTGACTCTCTTCAAGAGGAATCCTGATGAGTGGATGGGAGATCGTAGGTTTACCCCGGGTATCACTTCTGTGTCATTGCTAGACAGAGGCACAGTATACCAACCTCGAAAAAGGGCATAGCAAAATTCATTTAAAATGGGTGGCGAAAGCCAAACACACTCTGGCTAGGCTTATAAATGCCTAGGGCAGATAGCCTAGTATGAACCTATGAACCTATGAACCTAAGTCAGCACCCTATGCCACTGTCCAGCAGGGACATAGGTGGAATCCCAGGGGTGTATTTTCTGCTCCCCATCCAGTTATCCAGGCTGCGCTTAAAAAGGTTTAATGAGGTACTCTGCTTTACATGGAGAGGGAGTCTCTTCCACAAAAGGGGAGTCTCTGGGACACAAATCTGTCCCACCAAGTCCTATTGATATCACAGACCAGGTTGAGGTCTCGCATGTGAGTTACTCGAGTGGAGCGTGACTTGCATTGCTTATGAATTTATATCCACAAGAGGTAAATATGTTAAGAAATTATAGATGTGACAGGCTTTAGTGATTACAAAGCCAGATGTGCCTGTCTGGTGCTGGTGTTGGTGTTCCTTCTCCATTTTGTCCATTTCTGTCACTGTATAATTACATTTCATGCTCCTCCATTAGTTTCTCTTATGCTCTGCTCCTTGTCAGCTCCTCTGCTATGTTGTACATCCTGTACTTGTGGTTCAGGGGGCATTTGTTTTCTTGTGTCTTTACTTAATCCTAACTGCCCTCTATATTTTCTGTCTTCATTAAGTGGATCTGCTGTCTTTGTTTGTTTTGAGGACTTGAGCATGTTGTGATCTTATGTTTGTAAATTTTATTCTACTTATTTTTTGGTTGCAGCCTTCAGTTCATCATATTTTCTTGTCTTCCTGTAAGTCGGGCACAAAGAGCAGGGGAAAAAGTGAGATGCAAATCTATTTCTCCTTTCTCTATGTATTACCTTGTTAGTATCAGTGTGGATTGGCCCCGACTTTACATTTCTCGTGCTCATTTTATTCACTTTAGTGCTATTCATACCATACTGTAATAAACAGACCGTCAGCATAATAGAGTTCTCCTCTAAGACAATTCCTACATGTATTTAGGATGTCATCTCTGGCCTCACTGGCTTGAAGGACAGACCTGGATAGATCCTTCCAGGATGTCTGCCATTAATATGCTGTTACTATCACTCATTGACTAACTTTGGTTCTCGATCGTTCTTTTATCAAATTTTGTTCTGTAAGCTCTCTTGGAATGTGAAACTTTTTAGACTTCACTTTCTGGACCTGTCTATAGTCCGTGGTCTGGTCTGTCATTCCATTGGAGTGTACATTTATCAGTCATCTTGCTCTGACAATGGTATTAGTCCCCCATTCTTGTTTTACCTGTCTGCTTGCACAGGGGTCATGGTGACTGATGTAGGTGTTGCCGCCACATGATAGGAAGAAGCAAACAGACCTCACATCCATGGTATCATTTACATATCAGGTTCTTCGACAGTCAGTTATCTAGGAATTATCCAGTTGTTAAAACATTTATTATGTAATTTATATGCCTCATCTTGGTACCACAACTTACATGGACAATATGCCTTTGAAAAACAGCAAACATAACACCCTCGCAAGTACGGCAAGTGCAAAGGCCCATTAACCATCATGTAAAATTCAAAAAAGGGCCAGCACAACAGTGTGGTGAAACTGAAAAATATTTTTTTAATGTCCCATACACATATGAGATAAATTAAACACCTTAAGGGTAGGGAAAATAAGAATCCAAACCCCCAAAAAAGTCCAGACCTGTTTTGGCTTAATAGCCTTCCTCATTGTCAAACCAAAAGAATAAAACACATGGTTATTTATACAGAAGCAACTGATAAAAAAATTCCCATTGGTTGGTTAAAAATACTCATTCATTCCAGGTGGAAAAAGACCACCCAACTTTATTATCCACTTTTTATCCTTGGAATTAAGAATGGAATGCCATCCAGACTTATTACTTCTATCCCCATTGATCTTATCAATAACAATAAACCTAAAAAAAGCAGTATTATATTTTAATGTATGCTTGTAAAGGGCATTGGACTGTCTTTTATTTCTAATATTGCTAACATGTTCAGTAATACGTAATTGTAAAGGTCTAGAAGTCTGCCCTACATAAAATGCAGAACATGTACATGTGGAGAGATAAATCAACCAATCGGAGCTACAATTTGCTAGAAATTTAATATCAAAAACCAAAGCAATATTTCTGCTTGTGAATTCTTTTGATTTGGTTGTCCTGGAACAGTGTGTACAGTGTCAACAGGGGGGTACAGCTATGTAGTATATCCCCTGTGATAATACATTGTTTGTAATTAATGGTGGAATCCTGATAATGTTTATAATGACTGAAGTGTGAACCTAATGTTTCACCTCTCCGAAAAGAGAATGAACACTTGTCACCAAGGATCTCAGACAATTTATGACCCGCCAATAAAATGTTCCAGTGTCCATAAGTACCCCAGTATTTCTACCAAAAGTCATTATTAGCCTCAATTTGGATGATTCCCCAAATTGATGTACCCTGTAAACTAACAAGTTCTTCCTATCCTGAGTAGAAGCCCATTTGCTGGCAGAAATAATGTTTCCATGTTATATCTCCTACTCTTAAATCTATGAACAAGATCTTGCCTATAATGTTCATAAGTTAGTGAATTGGAACATACTCGTCTGACCCGAAGGAATTGTGATTTGGGGATATTCTGGATGTTATGTTGGGGATGGAAGCTGGTAGCATGAAGTAATGAGTTATACTGGGAGTATTTACGATAAATTTGAGTACTCAAAGGATTATCAGTACTCCTGGTAACCAAAACATCCAGGAAAGTAATTTGTTGTAAATGATAATTAACCTTAAACTTTATACCCCACTTGTTCTCATTTAGATACCCAACAAATTCCTGTAAATCGATGCTATCAGCCTTCCACACCATCCAACAATCATCCAGATATCATCTCCATATGTCTATCTCCTCAAGATATATATTGTGGTTAGGGTCATAAATAAGTTCCTCTTCCAGATATGCCATAAATAAGTCAGCATAATTGGGGGTAAAAAGATGCACCCATTGCTGTACACTGCACCTGCCAGAAACTTTGACCATGAAAATATAGTACATTCTTAGTGAGTACATGTTCCGGGAGACAAACTAAGAATGTATTGAAGCCTGGCTGATATAGTTCACATTTATCTAACTAGTACTGTAAAGCCAGCAAGCCCTCCCAGTGTGAGATGTTAGTATACAGGACAGTGATCACTCTTAGTTATGCTGACTTATTTATGGTATATCTGGAAGAGGAACTTAATCTTCAGCTATTCAGCTCTTTAAAAAAATAAACCACAATACCACACTGTAATGTTAAGTGCTTTTCGTCTGTTTCAGTGACCAGACTTCTTCAGACAAATAACAGCAGGTACAAAATAGCTTTTATACTAAAATACACTTCCCTCCACCCCCTAATTACTCAATTATTCAATACAAAATCAATTAATCAAACACATAAAGTCTTAAACTTATAAAACTAAACTAAAATTCATTCATTTAAATTAACTATCTTATCACTGATATTAAATAAATCTTCTACAAACATATAACATAATAAAGCAATAAACAATCATTTTTTCTAATATTTAAACGGTAAAGGTTTTAAAATAAAATGCATATAATTTGAATAATTTAAATTAAATAATTATCTATTAGAAAAAAGAGAATTGATGTGATTGAATAATTGAGTAATTAGGGGGCGGAGGGAAGTGTATTTTAGTATAAAAGCTATTTTGTACCTGCTATTTGTCTGAAGAAGTCTGGTCACTGAAGCAGACGAAAAGCGTTTAACATTACAGTGTGGTATTGTGGTTTATTTTTATTACAGAGCTGAATAGCTGAATATTTCTGGGTGTTCGAGGTGCTTTTGTCCTGCATACTTTTGTTTTTGTCCTCCCTTTTCCATGTGGGAGCAATTTTCTCTACCATCAAGCTACATATGGCAGCAATTTCTAACTTTCACGATAACTCTGAGTCTACCTTTTCATCTAGGCTTTGTAAAGTGTTTCTGAAAGGGGTCTTCCTGCTTAGACCACCGATTAAGGATCCCTCGCCTCCTTGGGACCTTATGTTCGTTTTGCAATCTCTGACTAGGAGTCCTTATGAGCCTGCTAGTTCTTGCGATCTCATGTTCCTGTTTTGGAAGATGGCCTTCCTGGTTGCTATTATCCAGCTAGGATCAGCTAGGAGGGTTTCAGAATTGCAAGCTCTTACCATTACTCCTCTTTACATGATTTTTCACAAGGACAAAGTGTCTCTCAGGACGAATCCCTCTTTCTTGCCTAAGATTGCTGCTGAAACTACTCTGAACCAATGTATTCATCTACCAGTGTTCTTCTCCAATTATTCCAACAAAGGGTAGTACATTCTACGTACTTTGGATGCACACTGACAGTTACAGTTCTGCCTGCATTGGACCAAAAGTTTTTGTAAGTCAGAACAGCTTTTTGTGTTCTTTTCCCCTAGTAGATGCAGTCTTTCAGTTTCTAAAGTCACTATTTCTAAATGGATCTCTAGCTGTGTCCCACTGCCTATGACCATAGCCACCTTGAGGTTCCAGGAATCAAGGCTCATTCTACAAGGTCCATAGCAACTTCTTCAGCCTTTTTGACCAGGCTTCTATTGATGACATTTGTGCTGCTGCTGCCACTTGGTCTAATCCTCACACATTTATTTTCTCACAAGATAGATTTAATTTCTAGGTGCAAGGCTTGCTTTGGCTCCATAGTGCTCTGGCATGTCTTTCCTTGAGGCCTCCCAGGGTAAATAGTAGCTGGGGACTCTATGGTGATGAATGAGGACTTAGATAACACCAGATAAAGAGTTATGAACTTACCATAACTTGGCATCTGTGTTATCTTACGTCATTATTCATCACATTTTCCGTCCCACCATCCCCCTACCTTGTAGATCATGGAGGAAGATGGAGTGTTTTCCCTCCAGTCTTGCAGGAGTAGCCTTGAGGTACACTACAGCAAACTCGATCTGGGGGTTAGAGGGCATTGGGGCATTATGGGAAAGGGAGGAGCTAGAGCCTTGGATCCATTTGTAGTATGTTGCCGGCTTGGATCTGACATCGGATCCTAGACCCTATGGTGATAAATGATGATGTAGGATAACACAGATGCCAAGTTATGGTAAGTACATAACTCTTTTTATGCCCACTTGTTCCTAAAAAAATCTTACTAATTTCAAACAGAAATAGTGTATGAAACCCATGGGTGTTTTTTTTTTTGAACATGACAAGACGCACAACTTTATCCTCTGAACCTTTTCCACATTTTCTGAATCTGAAAAAAAGGGGGCTACTTGTTGAACACTTTTTTCTGCCTTGATGTGGAAAGAATTTCTGTTTTGGTAATTCCAGTTACTGCACTCCGCCTCCCTGATAATATGCCAAATAGTTAACATAAAAATTGTTGACCTGCATGCATTGGCAGTTGCCATACTGACTATTATTGATTTGGATAAACTGTAGCATGCTATATCCAAGTCAGTTTTAACAATGTTTTGACATTTCAAATGACTGCTAAACGGACACAGCACTACTTTGTGGTTGTAACTGCTTTGTGTTGTACCTTTGAACACCAGCATTTCAGACTTTCATGTTGACATAATTTTTTGAATACAAATATTTGTCTTTTTGGATCTCAGTCACTTGCTACATGTAGTCCTAAGATTTCAGGTGGTTAATGTGAATGACCTCTAGTTGTGACTGGCTTTACATTGGGACTTTTATATTGTCTTCCCCTGACCCCCTTCTTGTTCTATGCTTGGCATGGCATATATCTCCCAGCTCATCTGTTTGTTGAAGGGAGGGGGCTGGTGGGATCAGAGAAGTGGCAGGCACAGTAAAATATGTGGAACTAGGTTGTTCCTTCAGAAAAATGTGTACAGTAAAGTGATGCAGCAGAGTGTGTGCGTGTGTGTGTGTGTTTGGGGTCTCTATATGATCACGGTCAGTGCATGGCAGTAGGTGTTTAGATGTGAAGGTTATAATTAAGGGCATTAAGTGTATTTTCATTAAATAACACCGTGTTATATCTCATTTTTATTTATTGTTGATTAATTTTGGTTAATGATGTGAGGGAATTAGGACAGCAGCCACTAAAATGTGCAGCCCTGTGCTGTTCTTTAATATTAAGTGTATCATTTAGCATTAGTTGGTAAAAAGAAAAATGTGAAATGTGCCATATATGCAAGCTCTTGGCTAGTGCTTGGAAAAGTACTGAGGGAGATATTGAAAAACCTTTAATGCTTATTTTTTTCATGAGAGCTGGTTTTGTTTTAGTTTTACCTACTTTCATGTAACATGGCTAAAGTGTCTATTTATGACAAGTGCAAAACTATATATTTGAGATACATAGGTAGCAAAATTGCATGACAGCATGTAAAAAAAATGGCACATGGGAATTGGCACTTGTCATAAACACTATGGATTTCTAAATATCCTGAGTCCTTTTGATACTGTCCTGAGTATTTTGAAGTGTTCTTAACTTTTTTTTGCAGTCAGTGCGTTCATGTTTTTTCATGACGTGACAAGATTTCCAAGGTTTTCAAAGACTTCCCTGTTTTAATGAATAGTGTGTTTTACCACTTTGTTAAAAATTTTGTGGACATGCTGCAATGGATTCTGTAGGTGCTTTGGAGTGGGATCTGTGGGTGCTTTGGAGTGGGTTCTGTGGGTGCTTTGGAATGGGTTCTATGGGTGTGCTGGAATAAGACAGGCAAAGCTGGCTCTGCAGCATGGCAGGGATGCATGATAGAGCTTGAGGATAAAAGGAAGTATTGCTGTGGGGGTTTAACTGATCCAAAGAAACTTCTCTTTGAAAGTCATATTATTCCACAGCAGTTGTCCTAACACTGTTTTTTATATACAATGCTAGACTCTTGACACTGCCATCTCAAAACTGTGAGATCATCAAAGTGACCCTTTCCATAGTAATCCATGCCAGCTTTGTGGCATGCATAATGCAGGTCTTGCTGTAAGCTGTTCTTAACAATGTCATTATTTTGTTTATCTTTTAATACTGTATATCTTACCACCTTAACATTGTCAGTGCTTAACATGACATAACAGAAAGTTATAGCCAAGCATTTTGAAATTGAACACTTGCTGGCAGAACCCTCACTCCCATTTGTCTGCTCTGGAAAATGCCAAGCATCGTGTTGTAAATACTATGCAATGTGGAATTAACAGGGAAGGCAGATTTTTTTGCAAGATAATTTCAGTTTTGATTGTGTGCTGTACATGTTTAAAGGGAGTAGTAAGTAGGATGAAAGTGTTGTATAAAAGTGTTTATGTTTGTGGAGCTCAGACTTAAATCTAACTAGAAGACTGAGTATTAAATGCACTGTCTTACTCTTAGCAGCATAAAACCAGCTGTTTTTGTCATGCTTTAAGATTCTGTGTAATGCTACACTCAATGAAATGTGTGATCATAGGTTGTTTAGCACTGTAGGTTTCTATAAATTGTTGAATTTGTGCAGAGTTCAGCGCCTTAGCCTGTTTAGGGACTGTGGATCTGTGTGTGGGAAAATAAGGCCTTTAATATCAGGATTGTCTGCATTTGTCTGAAATGGGAATCAGGATCATGCTTGACAGGTTGGAGTGTTTCATTAGCAAGAATTTAAGGAAGTCAGAAGGAAAGCACGGAATAGTTTCAAGGAAATCCTGGCCTCTCCAGTCAAAATACCATAGTAATAATGGCACAACTTCCCATTTGTTGGAGCAAGATCAGTGGTAAATAGGCAGTAGGGGCAGGTCTGTTTGTGTGCGTGTGTGTGTGTGTGTGTGTGTGTGTGTGTGTGTGTGTGTGTGTGTGTGTGTGTGTGTGTGTGTGTGTGTGTGTGTCTGTGTGTGTGTGTATGAATTCTTTATCACATTCATTATAAAGGCATGCACACTCAGTATTCCAGCCCCTCATGTTTTCTGACTTACATAAATCTGGACTGGATTATACCTCTGTGCAACAGATCAGTTCCTTTCAGTGCTGCACCTTCATTGTGCATACTGACGTCCTCCTTCAGTCACACAAGGATGTGTACAGAAATGTCTTCTGATCAGACTTGCATTGAGTAACCTGAGTTATGGGCCTGTCTGTACCTTAATGATCTTTCCATCCATTAAACACATTACCCAGCTAAAGCCTTTAGGACTGCCTCTAGTAAAGACTTCACCGCCATCTACAATTGGGTAATATGCAGGGAACTGGGATTTACTTTGACAAATAAAGCTGCATTTTTGGTTCACCTGCTAGGCATAAAGAAATCACTTTCTTAAAACTATTTCCTGAGACTGAGAGAAATCAAAACTGCTTTAATATGGCTTGCTGGATTGCCACCATGGAGTGTCATGACTTTATTACGACATAAGTGGAGCTAGTATAATGGTTAAAGTATTCACCTTACAGACACAAGGTATAAGGTTTGATTTTCACTTTTGAAAGGGAAATTGGGTAGGCTTAAAATGGCCCACAGTGGCAGCTAGCCTAGTACTGACCTGTGAACCTAAATGAAAGACCAGCACTGGTAGAGTTTTTAATAGAATCTAGAACAGAAGCTGCCATTAAAAACGGAATAATTAGTAGAACTAGATGAGAGGTGAGTTCACTTTGTCTGACAGTCTGGCCCACTCCCTACCATTTGGATCTCACTTGCTTGTTGGGACGGTGTCCTAATGGTTAAGGTGTTTGCCTTACAAACACAAGGTGCAGGGTTTGAGTCTCACAAGGAATAATTGGCTAGGCTTAAAATGGCTTATAAGGGCAGTTAGCTTCGTACTAATCTATGAACAAACAAAATATTGCATAATAACTTTAAGAATCAATCAGAGGAGGTTAGAAAGGATTGGGAAGAGAGACTGGATAAGCAATTCACAAAGAAACAATGGGAGGATATATGTATATAATGTCTCCCAAATATGCAACAAAATCTAGAAGATTTTGGATTTTTGCCTGGAAATGTTTACATAGATATTTCTATACCCCAGGTAGACTCCAGAGAATTTTTCCTCAGGCAGACAATAAATGTTGGAGATGTGAAGGAGAAGAAAGAGGTACTTGGGAACATATTTTCCGGGAGTGCGGTGAGTTGGCAGACTGTAAGGATTCCCTGCAGGATGTACTGTAGGAGATGTTGCATGGGCAGATTGGTCTGACGAGGGAGATTATTTTTCTGAGCTATGATACAGAATCGGCATTAGCTAGATATGGTAAGGCCTTGCTGTGCCTAATATTGGTGGCTGCCAAAAAAGCAATTACTAGTAAATGGAAATCAAAATCTAAACTAACTATACTAGAAGTAGTGAATATAGTAATAGAGATAAAACAACTGGAAATTAAATCTTTAGAAAAGGGTAGGAGCAAACTACATTGGAAAAAAATGGGATTTGTGGGAACAATACATACAAGAGAGGAATGAGGTTTAAAAGGGGGCAGGACTTAAATCAGCTATGTAATGTTTGAGTGAGAAAGATTGGGTAGATTATAAGTGATGTGTAATGTTTGCAAGTTGGAGTGTGTCAGTATGGTTTGTGATGTAAAATGTTTCAGACTAGGATTGTGTCTGTGTGGTTTGTTTTCATTTATATAAATGTATGATTGTCTGTGTAGTAAGTGATGGTTTAATAAAGATGTTTCTTGTTTAAAAAAGGGCAGGATTTGAATAATTTATGTAGTATAGTTTAGGTTATATGATATATAGCAATATATGTGAAGTATAATGTTTATTATGTTAGTATAGTTTGATTATTTTTATATGGATGTAAATTTGCCTATGTCACAAGAGATAATTCAATAAAGGTGTTTGAAAAAAACGAATGGCATGGCTGAAGCTGTACACTTTGGAGAAGAGGGACAAAGTCCTGACAACTGACCAGGTAACCCATGTTTACTTAGCATCATGGACACTGGACGGAGCAGTGTGGGGAGAATGGGAACGGGCAGCTGTTCTCACCCATCCTACATCGAAGGAGGTGGTTCTGGCTCACCCCTTGGGTGACACCTACAGGGAGCAGTAGATGTATGGCCTACAGAGCTTGACCCTGCAAAGCATGCACTGCCTAGGGGCTGTGGATTAACATTCAATGCTTCCTACAGTTGGTAGCACCAGTGGAGGTCTAGTGATCTACTGTGCAGATTAGTAGTTCCAAGTGAGGTGAGAGGTCAGTTCACTTTGTCTGACAGTCTGGCCCACTCCCTACCATCTGGATCTCACTTGTTTGGAGGACTGAATGAACTGATTAGACTGTCCAGTCAGGGAATGAATGGGCCATCAGGCTCTCACCTGGGCTGGACAGTACCAGGTTCACTCCACTGACAGAGAAATAAATGGGCCAATTGGACAAAAGGAGAGAAGCTATTGGGCATACTTAGTGGATAGCATTCCTGATCTTTTACAGATTGTATCATTTGATAAGCAAGAAGAAAGTCATTTTATTTTGCAGGGGGTTTGCTTGTAGTTCTTTAACAGTCTTTTTAGAATCTCTACAAACTTTCCATGCAGTTCATTTGTGGCTGGATGATTAGTAGTAGCGTTAAAATGTTTCATACCATTTTATATGAATGTCAATTTTTTTTACTTGAACTGGGGACAGTCAATGCTAACAGTTTATGCAGAAAATCCATTTAATGCATACGTTATTCTTAGAAGCATTGTTTTATGTTCTTTCATTACTGATTCCTTACCTATAACATCTTTTCACTTTGAGAGTGCATCCAGTCAAATTCAGAGCACTGAGTCTTTGAAAGTGCATAAAAATGTAGGTTAAATAAATTATTTTACTGCAGTGCAGTTGTTCATTCACATGAATGTTAGGATCTTGATTGTGAGATGCTTTTAACTTAAACTTTCATGACACCATTTTGTGTGATTCTTTAAGTCTAATGCCAGTTACAGATCACTGCACAAAACTGGGGTAAGAAGCTTCAGTTTTTCCCTACTGGGAGTTGGGAGACCTTATTTGAACATCCAGCACTTAAAAACATAATTTGGATCATATTACTAATTGGCTATGACACATTAAGGTTTGTTCCCTGTGGCAGCTGCTCTTATCTAGCATTAAAACAGATACTTCAGATAATTAAATGGTGACATGAAAACTAATGAATGCTAAAGTCATCATCATTATAAACCCCTTTCCCATTTTCTTCATGGTGCCAGGATGTTGTGTCAACTGTTGCCATCTCTCTCGATTAAGTGTCACTCTTCTTCCTTCTTCAGTGGTCATCCCTGTCTGTCGCAGGTCTTCTATCACACAGTCCATCCATCTCTTTGCTAGATGCCCTCAGTTTTACTTGCCTTTTTCCTGTCTGTCCCAAACCTTCTTCACCTGATTGTCTTCTGCTTTCTTGCACATGTGCTCATAGCACTGTAATCTGTTCTCTTTGACCTCTGCAACTGGAGATACTTAGGCTTCTGCTCTGATGTCCTCATTTCTTCATCTGTTCCACAGTGTGCATCCTACCACCCGTCTCAGGCACTTCATCACCCCTAGTTTCCTCGGGTACTCTTCCTTCACTGCCCAGGTCTCTGTATCATACAGTAGTACTGGTCCACCACTGTTTTATATACCTTACGTAGCTTCTTTGGCTCTGTCATACTCTATACCCTGTGCCAGTTGGCTGCAGCCCCTCTGATTCTAGCTTTGACTTCCTCACTCACACTTCCCTTCTCCTCAACCAGCCCCTCCCAGATACTTGAAGCTCATAACTTATTCCACTATTTCCTCTTCTGCCTCAGTTCTCAGCTTCTTCTCATTTCACACATTTACTCCCATTACAAATGCCTTGTGTATACTCAGTTTTGTCCCATGTGCCTTCAGTTTTGCATTTCATTTCCCTGTCATCTGCTGGAGCTGTTGTTCAGAGCTTGCATGTAATGCCACATCATCTGCATAGAGCAGCTTTGTTGATCTGTCCTTCTGACCTATTTGCTAATGTAGCCCATTCCCAGTATGAACAGCAATGGGCTTACAGCTGAGCCCTGATCCATACTAACTCCCACTCGGAACTCCTCTGTGAGGATAAACACTGTTTATACTTATGTAATTGGGTCCTTGTACATAACCTGCACTGATTCTACAAATGTTTCTGGGGATTCAGACCATAGCAGAACTGCCCAAATCAGCTTTCTTGGAACCTTGTCATATGCTTTCTCCAATTCTAGGAATGCCTAGGTGAACTCTTTCCTCATATCTAGCTTCTTTTCAAATATCTTTCTCACTGAAAACATCAGGTTGGTTGTGATGCATTCTGATCTGATTCTGAACTGCTCATCTCCCATCTTACTGATGCAAACTTTCTACTACTCTGTATTCATTTATCAGTAACCCTTTTGAAAACATTCACGTAGTGTGACGGGAGTTTGATACCTCTGTGCTGCCCACAGTTGTGATTATCTCCTTTGCGCTTGTACACTGGCACTAGTATGCTTGTTCTCCAGTCATCTGGGATACATCTTTGTCTCCATACTGCTATTTATACCCTCTGGAGCTTTCTCCCCATCCTGAGCATATCTTCTGTGAACTTATTTAAGCCTGCTCCTTTTCCTGACTTCATTTTCCAAAGTGCTTATTTTACTTCCACTAGGGCGGGCTCCTTTTCTTCTTTTTTCTTAGGCTGTGTCTGGGGCAGTGCAGTTTCTGTGGGGTTTTCTTTATTCAAAAGCTGCTGGAAGTACTCCTTCCATCTGCCTTTGATGTCCTCTGGACTGGTAAGCAGGTTGTTGCTGGCATCCCTTATGAAGTGTGTCTGATGACTATCGTCTTTGTCTTTCTGCCTTTGCCTTCCAACCTGATTGAGTTTCTTTCTGCCATCTACTGAGTCACTTTGCAGAAGTTGGTACTGCTCTCACAGCCTCTTCATTAGCTATCCGGTATTCCTTCTTAGCCTGGCCTGTCTTTTCTGTCTCCCACTTTTTCATCTACTCCTTTGCCTATGTACCTTATTTCCATACCTGGCCTATCTCTTCTATAACTTTCACACCTGGTGCTGCCATTCTTCTTCAAGTCCATCTATTTCCTCTTCTTACAGAGGTGCTATAGCCTGAGTATTCCCTTGAACTCTTGTGCTTTCACTCATCAACTTCCATGACTTCAGCCTAGCCTCTGTTGACCTTATAGCCTTCTCTGACCATTGCTGATTGTGGCACCACTGGTCTGCTCTGTGAGCTGACTGTTTCACTGGGGATGACTTTGTAATCACTTATTCTACCCCCCTGTCCTTGCCTTACCAGGATGAAGTTTACCTGTGCTGCATGTTGGTCAGTTTACCTGTGCTGCATGTTGGTCAGTTTACCTGTGCTGCATGTTGGTCAGTTTACCTGTGCTGCATGTTGGTCAGTTTACCTGTGCTGCATGTTGGTCAGTCTTGTAAGTGATCTTGTGATTGTGTCTCTTGTTGGGCTATGTGTTGGCCACCAGTAAGCCATCTGGCCGACAGAAGTCTAAAAAGGCATCTCCTTCTTTATTTCTGTTGCTCCACCCATGTGGATGCATGGAGTCCTCATATCTTGTTCTGTCCCTCCAATGTGTGCATTTACATCTCCCATTATCAGCACCAACGCATGTTGCCCTGCTTTATCTAGTAGGCCCTGCAACTGCTGCCTGAATGCACTGTTTTTCTTTTATGAATGCTAAAATGTCACTTCACAATTAATCATGCACTTTAACAGCATTGGGTCATTCATGCCTTCACTTTACATAGCCAGCTTCATCATGGGTAACTGTGCAACAACTGACGTGCAGCACATCTATACTGGATTTATGGCAGTGGTTCCTCATGCTTTCATACAGCAGTCATGTGGCCCTTTATCATTACCATGCAGCCTTACTTCTTGCATTTAGTATCATGCTTCTTTCCTCTTAGTAACCTCAACCAGCATCATACGCTGTCTATAGTCGGCACAAATACCCTTTGGTGTGTTAAAGACAGTTAGTAGTGATTAGTGATCTCTGATCTCTGCAAACCTTCTTCCATATGGATAATGGTTGGATTTATTTACCTTACAGATCACACTAAAAACTTTTCTCTGTATGTGGACAGCATTTAGCTCTATGAAGTAACCTTAAAAGCGTTGCTACGGGTCTTTATGCACTATGTAGAGTTCATGCATTAGAATACAACCAGCTCATTCAAAGGAGCGTCACAAGCTCTACATACTAACATTAGAAGCAAAAGTGGATCAAAGTAGGCCAGTATCTTTCCCATTATAATCAACACTTCTGAATACTAAAACATATGTTGGCTTTATATCATCCATTTCTATTCAAACCCATTCCAACACAAAATCTCTAAAGAATGTAGTACTGCTGAGAGTTTGTGTTAACACGTATAGTGGTGATTTACCAGCCCTGGGTAATGCTTCATTTGTGACATGCTCTGAGGCTTGAATGCAAGCAGCTAATCATTTAAGGTAACTTGTAACTTGTGCAGTGCATTTTGTCAGTTACATGCCAGAATTCTACAACTTCATCTTTGAAAACATCCACACTTGTCTCTGTGTGGTCTGCACTCGTGTAATGGAGGACCTTTCACAGACCATTTTAGCTGCTCTTCAGTACTCTCCCATCACAAAATCTTGACACTCACTGCATGCTAAGAACTCCCTGGAGTATTTCTTCCATTTATTGTTGCCAAATAAGAGCTGCTGACAGCAGTCGGAAGAGCATCTCCCACATATTCCAAAATGCATCCATGTCACACCTTTCAACCCACAGACATTGATAATCTGGGCAAGGCTATTGAAAAATAGGTACAGCTGGTTAAAAATCTGAACAACTAATTAGCATAACTTTTGCATACCCAGCAACACAACTCCACCCATTTACAGTAGGACTGTGAGATACTACCTCTCAGAAATACATTGCAAAAAGTGCCTTACCAAGTAATGAGCAGTACAGGACAGAGCAAGGTTTCAGTAACAAAATGGCACTACGATTGCTAATCCTGGATGTCTTGCAGTGGTCATATTAACCACAGTTTCATCCCTTTTCTCCATATTTTCATAACTACATTCATATTTTCATAAATGAAAAAGCTAAGTGCTTTTGAGTGGCAGGATGCAAAATATAATGTTAAGACACAGAAAAATGCACGCCAACTTTCTGAGTTTAGTATTCTCATGATCCATGCTCTGTGTTTTATGTAACAGGAAGGTATCAACTTTTATATTCTTTATAAATGTAAACATCCTAGTTCACTTAATGGCTAAACAAAGGCAATTTACATTCCATGAAAGTAAAATGAACATCTTTGTAATATCCTTCCACTGTTACTTATCTTTTTTTTTTTGTTATTTGCAACATTTAATTATGTAAAGCCAGGTGACCCCTTGATAATATATATATATATATAAAAAACGAGCAGTCAGCAATAATTAATAACTGTCTAGGCAGGGCTATGGAATTAACAAAGCAGCAAAACAAAAGGAGCATCAACAACAGCACAGGAGCGTGTCATCATCATCATCACAGCTACATACAAAGTACTGGATAGTCTTCATCTTTCGGCTTTTCCCGGTTAGGGGTCACCACAGTGGATCACCTGTCCGCTCATGATTGGCAGTGGAGTTTTATGGTGCTGAGTTGCCAGCCTGGTGCCTAACCTTCTACAGAAGGCACACACATGCATGCACTCACACCTAGGGCCAATTTAGAGTATCCAATCCACCTACATCATGTCTTTGGGAGGAAACTGGAGCACCCAGAGGAAACCCCTGTGACCACAGGGAGGACATGAGGACTCTGCACAGAAGGCGCCCCAGCTTAGGATTGAACTGGCAAACCTCTTGCTGTGAGGCGGCAACATTAACCTCTGCACCACCATGGCCACCCACAAAGTACGGGGTAATAAAGTTTCAAAAAAACTCTACTGGAGTAATTAGGCAAACAGTTATTTCCCAGGACACTTTGCTGGAACTAGGAATTGTCTGATTTATTCCTTTAGGTAAAGACATCTTTGTACTCACAATCCTCCCCCTCTCCCAGGCTTTCACAGAATAAGAACAGGCTAGGAAGTAAAGAAAGAAAATGCATGTATATTCATTTAATCTGTTTTCTCAGCATGATGTCAAGACATTGAAACAACTTTTTTCCTAAACTGTAGCACCATATCTCAAGAAAACAAAAAATCATATCTTGATTAAAACTATCTAATTCTTCTTTAAATAAGGCAGTTTCTTTAACAAGCAAAAGCAGAAGTGTCCATGTTAAGTCAATTACTGAAAATTTTAACTACTGATTTATTCTGGCCACCACAAAACTAAAATCACTGGCTTTCTTTCAGTTGTTATTTTCTTCCAAGAAACTAAAATCACAGTTTTGCTAAGCTCTCTAAAGTTAAACACATTGAATAAGGACTTCCCCTAATATGCTGTTATGCAATGTGTGGGAAGTGGATACCCAGAAAGGGAAAAAAAAACATGGCTTCAGTTTCAGCCTCAGCTAATCAGTATTAGCCTTTCTAACTTGTGCAGCTTAATCTTGAAGGAATATTTTAAGATTAAAAATTAAATATATACAATGTTTGCACTACTATTTTCAAGTAAATATAGAACAATTTTCTTAGTCTTATCTCTTCCACTAGTCTGAACATTTGCATTTGCCTAAATCATACAGAATAGAACAGCTGCAGTAGTGGGACACTGTTTAGGAACTTCAGAAGCCGTATCAGACCCTTCAAATGTGCTCATGGCTCTAGTTCCATCATCACTTTGGTGATTCTGTATGAATGGACTGATGACGCTATGGCAGAAAAAGGGTGTCAAACAACTGTAGAAATTATAATTTAAAGGGGCCAACTGGAATTTTGTGGAACCCTTTTATTTTGAGAATAAACTCGGGATTTTCCTCCAAATTTGGAACAGTTGAGAGTTATGATCCACATCTCATATGATTTCTGTTATAAACTGTAAAATGATCTCTAGCTGTCAGATGTTAGAGATTTGCGTGACTCTGCAAAATCTCTATGCTTTTTATTGAAGACTTTTCAGATGGTTTAGAGTTTAGAAGCTGTGGCACCCATTGCATTTAACAATGTCGACATTTTTTTCTGTCCCTTTCAGATGTCTTGAGCTAAAAATTGTAGCTAAATATTCTCATTATAAATTCTCTGACCTTCTCTACCAGTATTGAGATATTTAATCTATTTTATATGTTTATAGATTTTAAAACTGTGGACACATTCATCCATTGTATTGTTAAGGGTTTTCTGACACAACAAAACTATTCTTGAAGCATTTATATAACTTTCCAACTAATTGTAATTTTTGAGCAAACTGACATACTTTTACTTTATTTTTATTGTAACACTACTTCCTTTTTGTTGATGCACTAAGAAATACTTGGGAATACTGTTGTACTGTTTTGTATTTAGTTAATTCATTTTAGTTAGCTCTGGTCACACAGGGGTAAAGCCTTAACTATGTAGTGAATCTAGTTATATGACATAAAAAAGTTGTAACATGAAAGTTTACACTGAGTAAGAAAGCAGGGCAAGTATCTATAAAGTATTTATCTGTACAAAGGTGAAACTTCAAGGAAGAATAAGAAGCCTTAATGTTAGTAACTCAACTAAATCTGTTATCCAGAAAGCAGTTAATCAATAGACAGTGAGTAAGAAAACAAAACTAATACAACATTTGTATTTGTACTATGCAAAAAAAGTAAAAATTTAAATAAAATAACACTACTCTGCAAGTGGCAGGTAAGGCAAATAAGGAAACAGATGAAGAAGTGGCTGCTGCAAATTATATGGATCCATAATGCATCACATTCAGAAAAAAAACAGCATTCAAGTGAAATTCCCAGTCCCTTTTCATCTTGGGGAAAAGCTCTCCAGACTCTTCCATGAAGCCCACTTCATTGCCCACCAATGTCACTGCACCCAAGTAGAAGGGGAATATTTGAAAAAATCCAACTTTCCACAATTGTGCCAGCCACAACTAAGGTACACTATCCTTTTTGTAAGGCATAGTCAGTTTTATCTCCTGTTTTATCAGTATTCATGCAACTAGCAAGTCATTCCTCACAGTCAGCAGGCTTGCCTACTGCCTCATAATGCCATTTCCACATTTTCTGCTATTTTTTCCTGTTTGTTAAACATTGTTGACTCTTGTACACATGATGGCTTTGCCATGATTTGGTATGGATTGGCCTAAGCTACTCACAATAAATCATTGACAAACATGCACAGACCAGAACTGCTATTAAGTGCATCTTTGTCCATAGTTGTTGCACACGCATTCTGTAAGTATATTTGCTACTACATATGAAAACAAAAATATTATTCTCCTGCCTCCACAGCTAATTAAACGCAAGTAAGTAATTTACATGTAATTTACTTTAGGAAATAGCATATGGAAAATGTGATTTGCTTTTCTATTTCAGTGATCCATTCCACAGTCAAAGAAAGTCATACTGAATTTAACTGGTGAAATAAAACCAGTATATAACTGCGGGCCTCAGAACACCACTGAGCGGGCATTATTTCCACAATTACACACCCTGCTGGGCATTATTGCTTGATTATCAATACTGAAAAATTACTCTAAGCACCTGGGGTGGGAATAAAACCCAGCCTTGTGATCTTTTAGGACCAGAAGCGAGTGTACAACCAGTTGAGAAAGCATTATCCAGTCTTCAAGTTTTAGTTATATTAATTTTCCAATACTTTGCAAATGTCTATGAATACAGACCACCCTGTGCAACAGTAGTATAATTGCAAACTAGAAAAACTAGTAAAATAAAACATACATACATACTTAATAAAATCACATAACACATATAAGCAGCAAGATGTGGCAGTAAATTTGTGTTCTAATAGCTTTCATCATACATAGTTTAATTTGTAAAGAAGTTTACTCACATTTGCAGACTGTCTATAATGCAACTAACTTTTTTACTATTTATTTACAGTTCACAGTGCCTCAGTAATATTTTGTTTAACTGCACAGAACCTCTAGATTCATGCCTCTTTTCAGAGCCAGCTGTGGAGCATTATCTGGTAAAGTGAGATGCTCAGAGTCACAGAACAGACAAAAAAAGAGATGCTAAACTGCCAGACTATAGTAAGACCCAGGGTCCAGTTCTCAAAGATTCATTTTATTCAAGTAGAATGTTGCTGCTTTTTTCATAAAATGAATGGTATCTATTATAGTTACACAGCATCAGAGAAGTCTATGGAGTAAATATGTTGCAGAAATTAAATTTTAATGAACAAATAAATGATTACAATATAGTCTGCACATAGGAACCTTTGACCGAGTGAGTAAGAAAATCTGATGTCTTTATATACAGCAGGTATTAGATCTTTGTGGATCTTTGCTTACTATTTAAAATTGCATCATAACAGCTGAAAATAAAATAAGTAAATTGAGATAATCTAATGTAGGCATGCTAAAAAGGAAAAGGACACAAATAGTATACCATCTGCAGTCTTACAACTATCCACGTTGCCTCATAACAAAAACTGTTTAAGGTTAGCATGAACTAAAATCTACCATTAGGAAGACTAAAGCCAAACACAAATTAAAACAAATCAGGAAAATAATGGAGGAAAACTATAAATCCTTCATCAGTTGTATCAGGAAATTAAAAAATAGCACCGATCAGCGTACTGAAACTGATCAAATGGCACCACCACTTTCACCTGAAATACCCAGTCAATATACTAGCAGATAAAGTCAGGGACAACTTCACATATGGAACAGTGAACAAAGCTTTGCAATTCCTGAGTCTATTGCACCCACCCAAGATCATAAAGGAACACATCCTAACTGAACTCCCTAAAATCCACATACGACTTTCAAGTGTCAGGGTGATTTATCTAGATGCCTAATAAAGAGCATGAAACGTGCCCTTGTGGAACTCCTCCTAAACTTGTTTAACCTATGATTAGCCAGATGGTATGTTCCAGATGCATGGGGAACTGCTGTTATGATGCCCCTCCTCAAGGGTGGTCCTACCACAGACAAAGAAACTGCAAATTCGATAACCTGACTAGTCTAATCTGTAAGGCTATGGAATGTATTATATCTGATTTCATAAATAATATTTAAAACTTAATCTAGCCTGCCCCCTGCAGTTTGGTTTTGTCAATGATGGATCATGCCTATACACTTAGTGAACATATATGAGAAGGCCACAGAGGCAGTGATAGTGGTCATTTTGTCCATACAGTCTATCCGGATGTGACTATTTCCCAGGCTGGCATTATAAATAAAGCAAGAGCCCTAACTGTTGACCCTTATATGGTGAGGGAGAATCACAAATTAGCTAAAAGACAGAACCCAGATTTTTAAAATGGCAGTCACCTTCTGAAAAGGTAAAAAGATAACTAGTGGTATACCTTAGGGTCCAGTGCTGGGACTCCTAATGTTCAGCATATACTTCTGTGACCACCAAACCAGAGACCTAGACTTGATGGCTAACTAATTTTGCTGATGACCGCAAACTAGGTGTAAATATCAAAATCCCCATTGATACCAATATAATACAGCTAGAACTGACCTGCATTAGCCATTGGTATGTGGAAATAGTTTGAAATTAAATGCAAAAAGTACAGCATTGTTATGTCTGGGAAAAAAGTCTCCTTCAATGCACAGTATAGTCAATACCATATTCCAAACTGCCAATGTAATCAGGGATGTTAATACCTGGGTCAATAATACCCTCTCCTCGGACCACTAGGTAGCATTGGTTGTGAGAAAATCCTTCTGTTTAGCACAACAGATATTTAAGAGCATAACATCAAGATCAAACAAAATTGTCATCCCTCTGTATGCAACTCTGTTTGGCCAGTTATACAGTACAATGCCCGCTTTGAAATGTATCATTATCGACACATCAGGCAACTTGAAAGGCCCTAGAAGTTCCTAACAAAGAAGAATTCTGGCTTAAAGACTCTGGACTACTACTACTAGGAAAGACTTAGGGGGGATTCATAAAGGTTACCACAAAGTGTACACTATGTGTACACCCTGAAGTAACTTTTCTGTATTCAAGAACAGCCCTACCACAATGTTTTTGCTGTCTATTCACTCAGAAAGGTTACACAAAGTCTGCACATAGTGTACACTTTGGGGTACTCCTCTTAGTCCTATACCTTAAATGTCCTCCAGCATATAAACAAAACTGATTGGATGGACAGAATTATGACATAACATTTACTCCTTCTCTGGAATAAATTACTCTTACTTGTCAAGAAAAGCAGCACCCTAGCATCCTTCATATCCGGCCTTAATGACTGGTTGAGTTTCTGCAAATATGTCCTTGAGCAAACCTGATTTTCTCTTCTAGACGTGTGGAGTACAACCTGAGGATGGCCACTGACAAAGCACAGATGTTTTTGGACTGATTTGCCTTGTAATTCCTGTAATCATATGACATGTCAGTATATAATCATATGACATGCCAGTATATAATCATATGACGTGTCAGTATATAATCATATGACGTGTCAGTATATGAAGCAGAGTATCAGAAAAGAAGCTGGTGAGGTTATGGACAGTGTGCTGCATAGCTTGGCATATTAAAACATATTAATTTCATCTTGGGTGAAAGAAAAACTGATATAATCACTTCTGGAAAAACAAACGTGATACATAAAACGTATGGGCCATAGGATCCTAGAAACTTGGTGTCTCAAAGAGAAGTCTATGCTATTAATTTATAATGGATTTCTTTCATGAAGGGTCAAAGTGTTTTAGAAACCTTGTTGCAGTTGATGTTTGCTTAAGCACTGCAAGGCTAGTGAGTTTACCTCACAACCTCTTAGCACAAAAAATCTGGACAAAGCAAAAAATAATGTGGAGACAAAGGCCAAAACTAGGGACACATTTTAATATTGTTCTTATAAACATAGAAGTTGCTAGAAAAAAAAGGTTGTGTTAGCATTGATTTCTTAAGGATATGAAGTCTAAAACTCAAATGTCAGTCATTATTTAGTGATTTCAATCCTCAATGATTTGCAGGAAAACCACAAATTTTACGAAGAAGTAGATCAAAAATATGAGGCAAAAATCTGGCCATTCTGCAAAAATCTGGACAGTTTAGAGCTATGCTGTTGAGACATAAATAAGCAGGTTATCAAGCTTTGGGAGATACATTCCAGGTTGTAGACTAGAAAGCAGAAATGGCCGCAATTCCACTCAAGATGCCATATGTTGTGCACAGATTATGTCATTAGCTAGTTTAAATTATCGCAATTAAAATGAACTATAGCATGGTGATCTTCATAGGACAAGGAGAGAGAGAGAGATGTGCAACCCCATGCAGACACAAATCTGTACTGTTGTACATTTCTAGAGAAATATAAAGCCTGCCACTTTAGCACTGTATTTTTTCTATTCTAGCACATACTTTATTTCAAACTGAGAAATACACTTTGATTCAAGACATGACAGTGATTCGGCGAAAAGCATTTTATGGTGCACAGATCCAGTTTTTTAGTTTAGCCAGCCTAACAGCTGTACAAGTGCTTGCTTTGCATAAAATCAGTGATGTTAAAGGTTTGTGATGCTATACTGCATTCAGCCCACACATTGCAACACACACACACACGCGCACACGCGCACACACACACACACACACACACACACACACACACACACACACACACACACACACACACACACACACACACGCAAACACACGCACACACACGCACACACACACACACACATGCAACCTGGAAAAAAGTTAACTCGTGAAAAGAAAAATGGCAATAAAAAGCAGAAGTTGCTCAACAGTTCATGCAAAAACAACAAAGTCAGAATGTTTTTGAAGAAAACCAGGAATGCCACCAAACTATTTCAAGCATGCCTAATGGAAAACATAGAGAATATAAGTACAACAGATGCAGGAATACAACCTCACCAACTAAAAAGTTAACTTCATCTACAACTTGAAGAAACGATGGAAGTGACTATGAAGCTTCAACAAGAAAAAACAAGAAGCACAAGCAGACATCAAACTAAAATAATATTTATTATGGCAGTATTTAATGGTCACCCACTCACGTCTCAGAGTCCATCACAGAGAACCCACAACATACACAGAACCAAACTGATCGACCAAGTGAAAATTCATAAACACTTTAAAACCTATACTAAAACACTCAAACTGTCTTGCACTATTAAAGTCTGGCGTGCCAGTTTTATGAGGGGTATATCTCCTATGATATGCTTAAAGTAATTATTACTTCTTTGTTAGTATGCACCCTTGGAGTATAATTTCCCTGATAAAACTTGATGTGCTAACTGTTATCCTGTATATTATACAACACTGCTTAAGTATTTACACAACAGCTGCTAACACCTTTTACCTACATTTTCATAAATGAAAAAGCTAAGTGCTTTTGAGTGGCAGGATGCAAAATATAATGTTAAGGCACAGAAAAAATGCACGCCAACTTTCTGAGTTTAGTATTCTCATGATCCATGCTCTGTGTTTTATGTAACAGGAAGGTATCAACTTTTATATTCTTTATAAATGTAAACATCCTAGTTCACAACTGATGCAGTCTGTGTTATACTGTACTGCTTACATTACAATAATACCTACTAACATATTTTATCTATATAATTTTATCTATATAACTAATGTGCTTGGTTATCTGCACTGTTAAGTTATGACAGCATGTAGAAACACCTTTTATCTACACAGCTAATGCATTCTGTGTTATACTATATTGCTTAAATCATCATCACAGCACCTTTTAACAACTTTTATTTATATAGCTAATCCAATCCATGTTATACACCACTGATTACATCACGAGAGGACCTAATAATGTAATTAATGCAGTACAACCGTTGTACCACAGCTACGTAT